>NC_046647.1:0-300000 GCF_900324485.2 Mastacembelus armatus | reverse complement strand
ATTACTGTTCATGCTTTAGTCTTTGTGATGTGTTATTTTAGTAGAATCAATGGAACCTGTAGCAGAGATGAGGTCTGATAAGCTCATTTCTTTCTAACTCCACACCCCCATATTTTTTTCATTTTAAGCCTGAATGACGCAATTGATGTCACCTAATGATGATCAGATTTTACAAATAAGGCTGTTTGGGTCTTCATATATGCGGTAGTGCTCCCCAACAGTACATTTTGATGTGGACGATTGCTACATTTCTCCATGTTCCAAGAATGGAAAAAAGTTATGATATGACACATTAATGATTGATTGATTCTCCTGATGTACAGGTCCAGATAATTAGCAAATATTAAAAATGAATAAATAAAATCTTACAAAAAGGTTCTGCTTTCCACAGATATGCATGACATTCATACATGGAAATAAAAAATGTTCTGTGGACCACAGTACAACATAGAACAGGGGTTAAGAATAGGTGCAAAAACCATAAATTGATGCAAATAATAAAAATAATAATAATAACAACAGCAAATACAAGCACCAAACAGTCTGAAGGGAAAGGCTCTTACATAACAAGATTATACTAGGTTCAGTGTATTTTCTCCTCTTGCAGCAAATTTAATATGCTAACGGAATTTTTATGTGCATGCTGAACTACCAGTTTTCTCATTAACCCCATTCTGAGACTTTCTGTCAAGTAATCAAGCCAACTACCTATTATTTTTTCTAATTAGCTTACAGCCCTGAGTGGCAAAAACAGAGTGAAAGGGCAGGGCTTTCTAAAATGATCCTTTTGTTATCTATCCCGATCATCCTGATTTTAGTGTCCCTAATGTCACACTTTTCCCTGACGGATCTTCAATTGAAATTCTTTGCTTGGCTTACAAAAATCTATTGTGGGCCAAAGGAAAACATCAGAAATTACCCCTCTGACCAGCGTTTATGCTATTATCCCTCACTGCTACACACTTTCCACTCTCTTTGCAGCCTGGCAAAATCTCATATTTAACATTTTAGCAAATATTGTCAAGTATTTGAATTGCTTCATTTAAAATGTTATGTCTGAGATGCTATCCTGGCTCTCCTATTTGCACAACCAAAGAAATCTGCCAGCAATGTGCACATTCTTAGAGGAGCATAGAAATGTTGGAGCAGGGAGGGAGGTTTCAGAAGGTTTCTGAATGCAAAAACATTTTATTGTTGCTGTTGTCAGGGATCTACTGCTCAAAGTCTTGTCAAATAAATTTTAACATAGTAGGATTAATGTGATTGTTATGAATCAAAACCAATAAGCTGTCAGACAACCCGTCATTGCTTGACTGGCTGACAGGCTGTTTTAAAGACATATGCCCCCGAAGTTTTCTGGAAAACTAGCCAAAGGCAGCACGATTTTGAAAGTAGACAACAGAAGAAATCCCTTTTCATTTTTTTTCACTTTTCATTTTAATTTTGTTGTAATTTTACTATTACAATGCTGCATGAGGTGAAAGTGAGCTGTTTAATACATATTTTAGATTTAAAAACCAGCAAAAACAAACATTGCACTATTTGTATTCTATTCTATTTTCATTTTTATTATTTAATAGTTTTCAACATTGTCTGTATGTAACTGAGCTACTGTGACCAAGGAATTTCCCTTGTGGACAAATAGAGTTTATCTAATCTAATCCAATCTAATCTAATCTAATCTAATCTAATCACTATGTTGAACTAAGAGCCCTATAAAAAGATTTTTAGTTTTCATTTGTAAAAAAGATAAATAAATAAAATGAAACATTAAGTAACAGCTTGGATGCAGGCAATTTTTCTTAATGCATTGCAGAACTAGTCATATACATGCACTAAACACTAAGATTGATTTGGTGTACCTGACGTCCACACTGTGAAAACGTATGCTCTATGAAAATACAAGTGTCAGATTGGCTTTGTAGGCTCTAAACATGAATGAGGCCACTCTGTCAGACAAGGCTGTATCATACATGTCTACTTGATGCTCCCCCAGCAGCCCCTCTCTTCCTTAGACCAGCTGGTTGATAAAGTTTATTTTCCTTGTTTATTATTTTTGGAAATAATCTTCCCACGAAAGGGAGTCGCACACACCACGTTTAGACTTGGAAACCTGGATAGTCATATATGATCCTGAATGCACTAAACCACTTAGTGAATGTTAGCCTGGTACATCTTATCCACTGTTTTCTTTCTTACCTGCTTTATGCCTCTGCAAAGAGCCGATAGCCACAGACAAAGCGCTGACTTCTGGAGACAGGGGTTTGGACCAGCACAGTAATACAGAAGACAACTGCACAGGGAAGACATAAGATTGATGAAAGCGAATAAAAGTGAAAGACCTGGAGGAAAATGATAATGTGAAAATGATAGTATGATAAGCATTATTTTTGTCAGATTTGTGTTCTTCACTCTTCCCTCCTCCCCGTGATTCTCAAGATACAAGATTCAAGACTCAAAGTGTTTATTGTCATATACACAGTAAGGAAAGCATGTTTTCCTGTACAATAAAAGTCTTTCTTTGCTGTCCATGCCAAGTAAAATGATCAGGTATAATCTAGATAAATACTAAGTATAGTCAATATGTACCACAGGTGATAAAAATAGCAGCAGTAACAGTAACAGATGGGCAAATTGAACCACAATGATAATAATAGCAGCAGTAAATTAATTAAATGTGCAATGTGCAAATTGTTGAAGCAATTCAGCCAGTCTGTGTCCACTGGCTACCTGTTTAAAAGTCTGATGGCTGAAGGAAAGAAAGAGTTCCTTAACCTGGAAATCTGGTATTTCACACTCTTGTACCTCTGGCCCGAGGGTAGGAGTGTGTTGGGAATCGGTGGAGTCCTTAAGACAAAGAGAGCAGTAGAGTACTGGTGATCTTTTCAGCAGTCTTCACCACTCTCTGCAGACTTTTGCGGTCCATCGCAGTAGTGCTGCCATACCACACGGTGATGCAGCTAGTCAAGATGCTCTCAACAGTACAGCTGTAGATGACATGCCACACTTCTTCTGCCTCCTCAGAAAGTACAGCTGCTGCTGTGCTTTCTTAATCAGCTGGGTCACTAATGTGTACCCCCAGATATTTAAAGCTGCTCACCCTCTCCACTTCAAGCTCCCAGATTCTGTACTGTAGGCTGGGCTTTATGGACAGGGAAAAATTCTCAGCCAATGGGGAGACGGGTATAACAAACTTATACTTCTAAAAACTTCTGAGATGTCTTCCTGATCTCAGTGTGGCAAAGTATTTTTGGATTGCCTTCTTTATTTGAACATAGTTTGCTAAACTATGCTCAAGTAAAAACTAAGGATGAAAAAATGAGAAGAAAACCAGCAAGGAAGATGTGCAGGCAGAGGAGCTAAAGGTGGCATGGAATAAGGTTTTGTATGCTCACATGCCAATATCCACCTCTCAGAAACTTAAAATGAGGAATTGGAAGACATCCTAGAGTTTTGTTTGCTGACTCAAGTCTCTGATTTTTTTCTTTTTTCTTTTTTTGCTGCTCATATATCAGAGGCACCACTGGATTTAGGAGCAGTGGAAGTAGTTGGGGTAGTTGGTAGTAAATAAGTGGCAGGAGGAGACAAATCACAAGTTTTTCAAAATTGAAAGTTATAATTTAGATTTTCTGTTGTTGTTTTGAGTTGAGCCCCAGCAGTTGGTTGTGGCAATCTGGAACCTGAAACTGGTTTAACATTTTCCAATGGATCTAACAATAACAAAAGTTTGTGTGCTCTCACTCCCCCTCCTCATGGTTTGCGCCATGTTTTCGACAGCAGTGGGCAATCATACAGGAAGGATCAAGGTGGTCTTCACACCCACCATCTGCAAATTTACCTGCATTGGAGGAAGATGTCACAACAACTGTGAGCTGGGAAACACCACCACCATCATCAGTGAGAATGGTCATGCCACAGACACCCTGACAGCACCCAACTTCAGAGTAGGTGAGTGATCCTGACTTTGGTTGCTTCTTTGGTTTAATTCCCTCTGATGCACCCAAGCACATTTTTGTGTTGTAGGGACATTAACATTCCCTTTGACTTTTTTGAAGGTGCATCAGAGGATTAAGGACAAATCAGTACTGACTGTCAACAATACAGCTATTGATAGAAAACACTTCGAAATATAGCTAAAGTGACATTAATTTCACTTTAGAGGTTCCTGATTTTTCATAATTACATTTGATATTACAACAAGCTTAAATTTATTCTACGCTGTCGTTAAACTGCTTAGTTAATGAAGTGTGCTGAGAAGTTGTTGGTCAAGACACATCTAGAATGCTTAGCATATCTAAAATTATGAAAAATTTTTGATTGACCTGTGTGTCCCTGAAAACTTTTGAATACAATTTGTAAGAAATAAAAAAACAGGGGCATCTTTTCTTGGCTGACTAAAGTGTTTAATTCAGTGAAGTAACCAAGAGTGATTACTTGTTAATCTAATCTTTTGCTTCCCCAATAACTCTAAGTATAATATGAATTCTATATAGTGTTCTTGGTAACCTATGTGTCCACCGTGATACCTGTTAACTAATTTGGACAGTCTATAGTTTCCTGTAGAGGTCTAAATACATTATATATTGAAGGAAACATGATTCAGCCCGTTTAATGTGTCAGGTAGTAAAATGAAAGAAAATGGTTAATGCCCTTGAATTGGATGTATCTAATAATATTGCTGCCAAAGATGTAATAATGCATATGACATGTTCTTCAGTATTTTGCACAGAGCTGGTTGAGTGTGTCTGAACCTGCCTCAGTCTTTACCTGGAACAGATCCATGTTCCTGGCTCTGACACAAGCAGAAACATGTGACGAGTAAACGTGAATTTCTGCCTGAGTCAGCTAAACAAATTAGTATAACTGGGGTTGGACCAGCTCAAAGGAAAATAACATCAAACTGTTTGCTCAGGATGACCTGGAGGCATGTTTTTCTTCTGCTTGCTGGAATTCAGCACGGGCCAGTATCTGCAGCTCCAGGACCAGGGACACCTGCAGAATGTACAGAGAGAGCGAGAGAGAGAGAGAGAGAGAGAATGAGAGAGAGAGAGAGCACAAACTATGGAAGAGAGAGAGCACGAAGTTAGTGACATTATTGACATTCAATGGTGGAATATACATGTAAGGAGGGAGGAGAGGAAGAGAGGGGAAGGGAAGAGAGTGTTAGGGCTAGGGTAGGGGAGCTCAGTGCACCGATGGTCCTCGGGCAGTCTAGGCGTATAGCAGCATAACTAAGGGATGGTTCAGGGCTACCTGAAGCCAGCCCTAACTATACGCTTTGTCAAAGAGGAAAGTTTTAAGTCTAGCCTTAAAAGTACAGAGAGTGTCTGCCTCCTGAACCAGACTGGGAGCTGCTTCCACAGGAGAGAAGCTTGATAGCTAAATGCTCTGCCTCCCATTCTACTTTTGGAAACTCTGGGAACCACAGGTAGACCTGCATTGTGAGAGCGAAGTGCTCTATTGGGATAATATAGTACTATGAGGTCTTTAAGGTCTGAAGGAGCTTGATCATGAAGGGATTTGTATGTGAGAAGAAGGATTTTAAATTCTATTCTATATTTTACAGGGAGCCAATGAAGAGAAGCTAATATAGGAGAAATATGATCTCTCTTGCTAGTTCCTGTCAGGACTCTGGCTGCAGCATTCTGGATTAATTGGAGGCTTTTTATGGAGATACTGGAACATCCAGATAGTAGTGAGTTACAGTAATCTAGCCTTGAGGTAACAAATGCATGGACTAGTTTTCTGCATCATTTTGAGAGAGGACATTCCTAATTTTGGCAATATTGCACAAGTGAAAGAAGGCAGGGCTGGGTTTTCACAGTAGTGCTGGAGGCCAGGGCCATCTAAAGTAGCTATAATGTTAGAAAAGCTATTTCTGAGGTTTTTAGGCCCAAATACAATAACTTCTTTTGAAATCTCTGAAATTAATAGGAAATTATTTATGTTCATAGTTACAATTTTTTCATTTTCGAAGCAAGTTCGCTGCCCTTAAAGTTAACTTTTAAGTTTCCATTTATTTCTTTTTTTGTCTTTTTTTTTTCAAATATGCTGCTCTTAGGAGTACAAAACTCTTTTCAGCAAAATGGTTTCCTAACCATCCATCCCCAGCACACAGTATCTGTGTTGTCTAGATTACTCTGACCATAAAAAAGCAGCATTCCCAGCAAACACATTTTCTTTATTTTTACTATCTTTTGTTATTTCAGCATATATGCTGAGCTTTTGGGCAATCACCAGTGAACCAACCAAATTATCAGGAATTTTGCCTATTGCAGCTCTGCTTTACAATGAGACCCAAGAGGGAAGGAAGGAACTTCTCAAGTGCCTTGAGATAATTTGTATTGTGATTTGGCGCTATACAAATAAAATTGAATTGAATTGAATTGAATTAATCTAACAAGTAGCCATTAGACGGAGTTAATTAATTCATTAAGAGAACTTCTTCTGCTATAGGGGCTACTTTATGTGACATGTACTGTGGATAGTAGTGAAATATAAATATCACTATGGCTCTACCTGAATGTTCTTTGCCAGCGGATGTCTAAAAAAATATTAACTACAGTGTGTAACGTTTGCAGAAGCTGTCATTGCATTGGTGTAGCGCCCAGTGCTATCCAGAGTTCACTTACTGGTGTTGCAGAACTGGTGTGGGTCATGCTGGGACCAGGCCTTTGTGACATTAAGGAAACGCTTGCTGGAGAAGAAGTGTTTCCTTAATGTTTTTAACAACAGTTTAGTATTTTTTGGACTTCTCATGTGACTCCTGTGCCTGTATATGCAAAGTTCCTAATTTCATCAGTTTCCAAACTGCAGTTGGCTGTATCTCCCCATATGAGATTAATAAAAGCAACAGCTTACACATTATTACACTATCTCAGTGTTGCCCAATTAATTCAATTAATGAGACAAAGAACTTGTCAGTGCTTTGTCGCCTAACCATTCTCCCTAAAACCACATAAAGCACATTTAAAGTTATAAAAGTAACATCAACTTAACAATAAACTAAGTGCCCTAATTATGCTAAATAATTCTTAACACCTATCCTTATTGTATTTAATCATTTTTAGGCCTAAAATTCAAATAACTGGATTTAAGATGTTTTGAAATTTGTTATAGACCCATGCAAAGCCTTTCTGTGTTTGTGTGAGCAAGCATCAGACTGTAGGTGTAAGACACCAACAGATATGCTACAGATATGCAGCACTATATTTCACGAGGAGGGGGAGTAAGGTTTGCCTACACACTATAACTTGACAGGTCTCCACCCTTATGAAATTCTGCAGCTCCCACACACCGAATGCACCACAGCACAACAGGTATCGGATAGATACAAATAACAAGCCGCAGCACTCTTTCTATCATAGAGGACAGTGTGGTGCTTCTGTAAGAGATACAGTAAATTTACTATTCAGTAGCCAATAATGAATTAATATCCAAAGGTGCAAAGGAGGTGATGATAGTTAGTACCTCAGTACAGTCCATGATGAAGACTTTGAACAAACCCTCTGGGGTCGACGAACGAGCCAGCGCGTTTTGACGCATCTTCTCCTGATAACGCTGAAACAAACTTAATGCGTGTGAACTAAACTTTGACCTATCTCTTGTAAAGTGTGAACTTTCACAGCACTGGCACTGCTAACTAAGTCTATGTTTGTGAGTGGCAAGGTTTAGTGTTTTATGCAGCCCACTCCAGCTATGAAATTTTGAACCCAAATTATTGAGAGATGTGATGTGTCAAAGTGGCAAATTTTTGGTGTTCATGTTTGTTTGTGTATGGTGTTATTAGTACATCACCATCATTTGTTCCCTTTTCTCTTCTCAGTGGTTTGTCACCTGCCATGCATAAATGGTGGCAAGTGCAGCACCAGGGACAAGTGTCAGTGCCCTCCGAATTTCACTGGAAAGTTCTGCCAGATGCCAGTACAGAATGGACACCAGCAGCACCTCCAGGCAGCTGGCAGCTACAGCCAAACTCAGATCCACTCCACACACACACTGCCTCTGACGTACAGCAGCGGACAGAGTACTGGTAAGACTGTGACCATTGGTATGATTAAAGACTAGACTGTAGTGCAGCTCTGCAGGGTGGTCATTGGTAATGTGAAGTGGAGGTAATCTGGGCTAAAATCTGTCCTAAAACCAGTATTAAAACTAAGGTGTTTTCTTTGCTGCAAGTAAAATAACCTGTTTCCTACAGTGTAATGGTCAGTAGACTTATGATCAAACAGGTAAAGCCTCTCATTAAGACTTAAGAGGAACATTTAAAGGTACCAAATCACATGCGGCCTTTCAGTGAATTAATTTTGAGAATTATGCTGAGTCTATTACATCTACTGAAAATCTATTACAATCTTGCAATGTTTTTTGTTTTTAGATGGTTTTGGTGCAGTGTTGAGCATTTAGTATGTTAGTATAAGTATGATTCAATTCAATTTTATTTGTAAAGTGTCAAATCACAACACAAATCATCTCAAGGCACTTTACAAAAACAAAAAAACAAACAAATACCTTATGAGCAAGCACTCGGCGACAGTGGAGAGGGAAAACTCCCTTTAACGGAAGAATAAACCTCCAGTAGAACGGGGCTCAGTTTGGGCAGTCATCTGCCTCAACCGGTTGGGGTGAGGGATAGAGGAGAGAGAAAAGAACAGCAACAATAAACAACAAATAGACACTGCAGGTTGGTGGGGCCAGTAACTGCATGTCACATCTCCAGGACTGGGGACACCTGCAGAAGGTACAGAGAGAGGACAGAGAGAGAGGGAGAGAGAGAGCACAAGGTTTGTGACATTCAATGGTGGAATATACATGTGAGGGTGGAGGAGGGGAAGGGAGGGGAGGGGAGGGTTAGGGTAGGGGAGCTCGGTGCGATAGCTCTGATAGCAGTCACATGCTCCAGTCTCTGTAATAAGATGTTGTGGTCAATAGCTTTTTCTAAGATTTTAGAAATAAATGGTAGGTTGGATATTGGTCTATAATTAGCCAAGACTCCTGGATCAAGACTAGGCTTTTTGAGTAAAGGTTTGATTACTGCAGTCTTAAAGGCCTGTGGTACGTAGCCTGATATTAGAGATAAATTTACTAAGTCTAATAAAGATGAGTTAATTAATGGCAGGGTGTCTTTAAGCAGTCTAGTCGGGATGGGGTCTAAGAGACATGTTGATGATTTAGGTGAAGCAACTACTGATGTAAATTCAGAGAGATCTATGGGAGAGAAGCAGTCTAAACATAACTGAGGTCCTACAGATGATTCAAGAGCTACTGTAGAAGATTCATTTATTGCAGGTATAGGAAGCATCTGCTGAATTTTATCTCTAATAGTTGTGATGTGAAGAAACTCATAAAGTCATCACTGCTGAGAGCTAAGGGAACACTGGGCTCAACAGAGCTGTGATTTTTTGTCAGCCTGGCTACAGTGCTGAAAAGAAACCTGGGAATGTTCTTATTTTCCTCTGTTAGTGATGAATAGTATGCAGTTCTGGCTTTACGGAGAGCTTTTTTATATGTTAATAGACTGTTTTTCCAGGCTAGAAAAATTTCCTCTAAATTTGTGGAACGCCACTTCCTTTCCAGCCTTTGTGATGCCTGCTTTAAGGTACCAATATGTAAATTATACCATGGGGCTAATCTCCTCTGACTCACTAACTTCTTTTTCAGAGGGGCCACAGTATCAAGCGTTTCATGCAGTGAGGCTACAGCACTGTCAACAATATCATCAATTTGGTAGGGAGTAGGATTGAGGCAGCTGCCCTCCACTGTGTTGGCACTTGGCATAGATATAAATAAAGATGGAATCATTTTCTTAAATTTATTAACAGTGTTGTCACATAAAGATCTGCTGTAGTGGAATTTTCTTCCAAATGCTGCATGATCCATCATCTTAAATTCAAAAGTTATTAAAGAATGATCTGAGAAAATAGGATTTTGGGGAAAAACTATTAAATGTTCAATTTCGATGCCATAGGTCAGAACAAGATCAAGGGTGTGATTGAAACAGTGGGTGGGTTTATTAACATTTTGAGTGAAACCAATTGAATCTAATATTGAATTAAATGCAGTGCTGAGACTATTATTTTCAACATCTACATGAATGTTAAAATCTCCCACTATAATGACTTTATCTGAACTGAGCACTAAATCAGATAGGAAGTCTGGAAATTCAGTTAAAAACTCTGAGTAAGGGACAGGTGGACGGTACACAATGACAAGTAGAACTGTTTTTTGTGTTTTCCAGTTTGGATGTGAGAGGCTAAGAGTGAGGCTCTCAAATAAGTTATAACTGTTCTGAGGATGAAAGTTTAATAATAAGTTTGAGTGGAAGATTGCAGCTACTCCTCCACCTCCACCTGCGCTTCGAGGAGCATGACAATTTTTATCATCCTGCTGTAGCCAGGTTTCAGTAAGACAGAGTAAGTCAATTTGTTGATCAGTTATCAAATCATTTACTAACAGAGATTCAGATGAAAGAGACCTAATATATAATAATCCAGATCTGACTGCTCTGTTTTTCTGTTCGATAAGAGGTGTGATCTTAATTTTTATTAGGTTTTTATGAATAACTCCTCTTCTGTTAACTTCTGATTTATTTGATTTATATGTTCGAGGGGCAGACACAATCTCTATGTGGTTTGAAGGGGGTGACAGCTCTAAGGAAACTGCAGAGAGGCGTTTTTGACTGACTCTCTGTGTCCCGGTCCCCATTCTGGATTGTCAACCTTTAGGTTGGCTAATAAACTCAGCCAAATTTCTAGAGATGAGAGCTGCACCATTCAAAGTGGGATGGATGCCGTCCCTCACTACCAGACCGGGTTTTCCCCAGAAAGTGGCCCATTTTTCTATGAAGCTCACATCGTTTGCTGGACCTCACCTAGACAGCCAGTGACAGAACGACAACATGCGGCTAAACATGTCATCGTCATGGTCAGATTGGTCAGATTGGGGACAGTGCTAAGGCTCAATGAGCTGACATCAATTTCTGATGACATCAGCAACTGACAACTGGTTTGGAATTGCCCATATAAGCACTGTCCACATAAAACGGACACACAGTTCAGGTTCAGGTTTATAGTAATTTCCACAGATAGGCATGACATCCATACAGGGAAATGAAATAGTCTTGAAGGACCTAGGAACAGACATTACGGACAAGTGTAAAATGACAATGAATAATCCACAGGGTGTGCTGTTTGTTGATCACTGATGCCATTGTACAATTTTGGCAGTGCCTCAGAAACAAGAGGAATAACTAGCATACACAGCAGCTTAGGAGTGATTCAGTCTGGAGAGTCCACAGTGCAATATACTGTGACAAATACATTCATAAGCCACAATTTCAAAACCACTTCCAGGTGGTGAACAGTCTCGAGGCCACAAGGCCAAACTGTGATGGCTTGGCAACACAAATGGGTGAGAAGATCTCCAAAACAGAAGTGTTCTTAGTATGCAGGTTAGTACCTACAAAAAAGGAAGGACTAACAACTGGTGAATTGGTGGCACGGTCAGGGGTGCCTATGGCTTATTAATATGTGTAAGAAGTAAAGGTTAACTTGTTTGGTCTGATCCCAAGGAGCAACTGTAACACAGATTCCTAAAAATTATAATGTTGGCAATGACAGACATTTTTCAAAACACACAGTACACCACAGCTTGGTGTGTATGGGGCTGAGTAGCTTCAGACTGGTGAGTGATCATGCTGACCTCTGTCTATTGTCAAAAGCACCTACAATGAGTTTCTGAACTAGCCCATGGAGTACTTGAAGAAGGCAGCCAGATCGGACGAATCGTTTACTTCAACATCACAAGGAGAACCAGGTACATGTGCATTGTCTGTAGAAGGGAGGGAAGTACTGGAGATATCTGCTGCTAATGTCTTAGTTTCAGACACCAGAGGACACTTTCACAGGTCCTGCAGAGTTTCAGAGCTGTTTTGACAGCATGAGGGGGGCCTACAAAATATTTGAGTTTTTTTAATGCTGTGGCTGATTGGTTTTGGTTGTTGGTGGGACAAAAACAATCAGATAATAATCACTAGTTTCTGGCTTATGTATGAATTAATCCAAATACAATCTGTAAGCAAAGGGAACCTGCTTCCCAAAACATGATGGCAGCTGGTAGGGAGCAGCCAGAACACATCAAACTATGATGGATCAAAATTAAAGAAGCAGAAGCTAAGTCAGGCTGACTTTTAGTCCCTAGTATGCATCAATTTTCAAAAAAAAAAAAAAACACTGGATACTACAATTCCCTTAATGTACCTCAATACTGTTTTATGTTAAACCCTTCAAACACCTTGACAAACCTCTTGCAAACCTGCCAGCCACAGGCTACGTAGTACTCCTTGTGATCAGTAAAGTAATCTCAATGGAGAAATCAATGGAGTGATTACTGTTTGTAAGGTAACACTCTGGGCCGAAGCTTCCATGATAATTATCACAGTGATAATGCACTGTGATAATCCTGCAACATCTGGACAAACCAGGGACTTATGTAAGGATTCTGTTTGTGGACTTCAGCTCGGCATTCAACACCATCATCCCATCACTCCTCCAGAATAAACTCTCCCAGCTCTCCGTTCCTGACTCTACCTGTCAGTGGATTACAAGCTTCCTGACGGATAGGCAACAGCTAGTGAGGATGGGGAAATTTACTTCTGGCTCCCGCATCACCAGCACCGGCGCCCCCCAGGGGTGTGTTCTCTCCCCATTGCTCTTCTCCCTCTACACAAACGACTGCACCTCCCCTGACCCCTCTGTGAAACTCCTGAAGTTTGCAGATGACACCACTGTCATTGGTCTCATCCAGAACGGTGAAGAGTCTGCATACAGACAGGAGGTGGAGCAGCTCTCTTGCTGGTGCAGTCACAACAACTTGGAGCTAAACACGCTCAAAACAGTGGAGATGGTTGTGGACTTCAGGAGAAATGCCCCCACCCACCCCCCTCTCACCATTATGAACAGCACTGTGGCACTTGTGGAGTCACTCAGGTTCCTGGGCACCACCATCTCTCAGGACCTGAAGTGGAACTTCCACATCGACTCCATCACGAAAAAGGCCCAGCAGAGGTTGTACTTCCTGCGCCAGCTGAAGAAGTTCAACCTTCCACAGACGCTGCTGACCCAGTTCTACTCAGAGGTCATCGAGTCTATCCTGTGCTCCTCCATCACTGTCTGGTTTAGTTCTGCCTCTAAATCAGACATCCGAAGACTTCAGAGGACAGTTCGGACTGCTGAGAAGATCATCGGTGTTACCCTACCCACCCTCCAAGTCCTGTTCACCTCCAGAGTGAGAAAAAGAGCACAGAAAATCACTCTGGACGCCACCCACCCGAGCCACCACCTCTTCCAGCTCTTATCCTCTGGCCGGCGCTTCAGAGCTCCAAATATTAAGACAGCCCGGCACAAAGGAAGCTTCTTCCCTCAGGCCATCCAACTCTTAAACTCGTAGCTCTCCACCATTCCCTTCCACCACCTGCACTATGACACTGGCACCTTTTTGCTCTTTGCACACCAATTAGTTCCCCCTTTCATCCTGTTTTTCAGGTTATCTGTGCATTTTTCTTTTAGTTTTTTGTAGCATTTCTGTAGCATTTATGTTTACTGTTTGACCCTTTGTAGCATTTGTATTTATGTCTGTTTGCACTGGAGCACCCCCCCTGTACCTAAACAAATTCCTTGTGTGTGTGTGTGTGTGCACACTCACTTGGCAATAAAGTTCATTCTGATTCTGATTCTGATTCTGATTCTGATTCTGATAATTGTATTGCTCATGTTTTCTTCTGTGTCTGCAGTGCTGAGTCCCAGCATTGTCAATATCCACATCAAACATCCTCCTGAGGCGACTGTCCAGGTCCACCAGGTGTCTCAGCTGGACGACTACCACAATGCACACCAGATGAAGGGTTCCCAGTCAGGCTCCTCTTCATCTACCAGTTACACCTACCACCACACCGAGAGCAGCCAAAAGATTCAGCAGCATGGCTACAACTTTGTCTATCCCAGCCAACATGGCTACCAGGTTTCTCAGTTCCAGCCTGTCACCTCCAAGAACACTCTGGGCCGATGCTTCCAGGAGACTGCAGGCAGTCAGGTACAATTTCATATATTTCTACTGTATGTCAGTACAGGACACCATCTGATAAAATGATTCATGGTTTCCAAATCTGTAACTTGTAATGAATAAAATACTGATTAAAATTAGACTTTTGTCTAATGAAATTAAACAAGATAATAGCTGTTTAAATTATTATTTTTAGCAAATGAATAATCCATAATGTGAAAAAAGGTAATATTTGCCATCAAACACCATATTGAAGGATGGAAGCAATTCATTATGTCTAAAAATACAAGGATTGATGTACTGTAATATTTAATATATTCTTACATAAGGCAATACAGTGGATAAGCATTGTTGCTCACAGCACATATGTTCTTAGATATGACATGGATGGATATACCATACATTTAAATAAGATAAAATGGAGTAAGCTGAATCCAGAGGTTATATTTAATTTACTCCTCTGCATTTGCTTTCGTACTCACCTTATTTGCAGATGTGTTCTTTGACCCAGTGAATATGTGACACATTTAATTCATGCTATTGTTTGTTCCTTAAATTCACCCCTCTAACCCCTCTTTGGAGTATTTCTCTTTTCACTGTTTCCAAATGTATTCCAGAATAAAATGAATTTTTATCATCTGCAAGAATTTAACACAATTTGGCAATTTGGATCTACCTCACAAGTTTGTGAGGTACAAGTTTGTGAGGTAGATCTGCCTTTAGGCTACCTTTTCTTTGCTTCCTGGTGTCTTGTTTGAGGTCAACCACTGATCATGGCACTGATCACCAGTCAGTGCATATACACTCACCAGCCACTTTATTAGGTACACTCTAGTAGTACCAAGTTGGACCCCTGTTTGACTTCAGAACTGCTTTAATTCTTTGGGGCATAGATTCAACAAGGTGTTGAAAACATTCATCAGAGATTTTGGTTCATATTGACATGACAGCATCACACAGTTGCTGCAGATTTGTCAGCTGCACATCCATGATCTAGAGGTTGAGTCATGGCAACTGGACTTTCAGTTCTTTAAGGCTGAAACGTTTCACCACCCATCCAAGTGGCTTCATCAGTCTGAGAAAGGCTGGACTGGAACCTCCAAACCATCCATGATGTGAATCTCTTCCGTTCCGCCACATCCCAAAGATGCTCTATTGGATTGAGATCTGGATGCCACTGGAGTGCAGTGAACTCACTGTCATGATGAAGAAACCAGTTGGAGATGATTTGAGCTTTGTGACATGGTGCATTATCCTGCTTAAAGTAGCCATCAGAAGATGAGTACATTGTGGTCATAAAGGGATGGACATGGTCAGCAACGATACTCAGGTAGGCTGTGGTGTTTAAACAATGCTCAATTGGTATTAAGAGGCCCAAGGTGTGCCAAGAAAATACCCATTACACCATTACACCACCACCACCAGCCTGAAACTTTGATTCAAGGCAGGATGGATCCATGCTTTCATGTTTACGCCAAATTCTGACCCTACTATCTGAATGTCTCAGCTGAAATCAAGACTCATCAAACCAGGCAACGCTTTTTCAAACTTCTATTGTCCAATTTTGGTGAGCCTCTGTGAACTGTATACTCCGTTTCCTGTTCTGCTGACAGGAGTGGCACCCAGTGTTGGTCTTCTGCTGCTGTAGCCCATCTGCTTCAAGGTTCGACGTGTTGTGTGTTCAGAGATGGTATTCTGCATAACTTGATTGTAATGAGTGGTTATTAGAGTTACTGTTGGCTTTCTATCATCTCAAATCACTCTGCCCATTCTCTTCTGACCTCTCACATCAACAAGGTATTTTTGCCCACACAACTGACACTACTGGATATTTTCTCTTTTTTGAACCATTCACTGTAAACCCTAGAAATGGATGTGCGTGAAAATCACAGTTTTTTTAAGTCTCTAAAATACTCAGACCAGCCCATCAAAGTCACTTAAATCCCCTTTCTTCCCTATTCTAATGCTCGGTTTGAACTTCAGAAAGCCATCTTGACCATGTCTACATGCCTAAATGCTTTGAGGTGATTAGCTATATTTGTGCTATTGAATAGGTGTACTTAATAGTGCCTGGTGAGTGTACTTGCTTGATACAAAGCAACATATCTGTCAGTGAGGAAGTGATGACTTGATTTGTGTTTTGATTGACACCTGGGGATCAAATATACAGACAAAAAAATCGGAAAACAGAGACAACATATATTTTCATTCAAATAAAATAATGATCTCCCCCATTTGTGTCTGTACATGTAACAGTGTGGGAAGGCTCTGCCAGGTCTCACTAAGCAGGAGCAGTGCTGTGGAACCATTGGGACATCCTGGGGTTTCCACAAATGCCAGAAGTGTCCAGCCAAACCATGTAAGTGCAGCTGTTTTTCTCAGATGTTGTCCAGGCTTTTTGGACACTTGCTTATTTTTTTCTTTTAAAAACCTCTGCATAGAGCTAAACATTTGCAGCATTTTGTGTAAATTGTCCTAAATACATACTTCAGCATCTTGGTAGTTTTGTTAAATGAACAAGCTTCTAAATGTCACTGTTTTTCATTGTCAGTCAATGTCCACATATTCAATCACTTATTAACAAATAATATTAGAAGCCTGGGCTGAATAGCGTTTTTACTATATTACTCTGTGCTACTCACATTATTGCAGAGCATGTTTTCCAGGGAACGTCTGCTGCTGTAAGGTATAACAAATGTCTGGAAATGTCCAACTAACTTAGCACAAGTTTGTAAAGTAAGAAAAACAAATCTGAGGCCATAGATTTAGAAAGAAGTCAGCTTACCAGACCTTTGTAGCCTCCTCACGGCTTGAGGCAAGAGGCTCCAGACTTGACTGGCCACTACTACAGAACTCACCGCAATCTTTAACACAGCTGTTGGTTGATTTACATTGTGGAGTTGTTTGTTTACAAGGACACACTAAAAGAGACCTTTATAGGCTGAGTTGGGTGCATTGTTAAGCTTTGTGTTTTTTATTTGAGTCACAGATTGTGTGTTTAATATTATTTAGAAAAATGGTTTGAAACTCCAGAAAGATATTAGGTGCCTGTTGTGCCAAAAATGTAAGACCAGACAGAATACAATTTACAGGAGGTCAAACTTAATAGGCAAACAACAGAAACATGAGCAGTACGCCTGGACGGGTCGATTTGATCGACCAAGACTGTAGGTTTCCTGAGGGTTTTATAACCACTGAGCAATTGAGTTACACAACATGTAAATCATGCATATGCAGGAAAATGGTCATCAATGTAATTGGCAAGTTTGTGTGACTAGCTGTGTTAATTAAATGGTTAAATACAACAAAGGTGGAATTTATGTTTAAGCTGTTGATTTAGATTGTACAGGTGTTAAATGTGACAACTGACAAGTTCACTAATTTACTCTATAAACTCGAGTACCACATTAAAAATATGCCATTATAAGTTCCAGTGTTTTAAAATGTTAATGTAAATAAGTGCCACTTAAAATCTAAATCCTGAAAATCTTCTTGTTTATTCCTGTGTAAGTGGTCTGAAAGCTGGTTAGCAACAGCTTTTTCTAGGAATTATAATTATATAATATAATAATAATTATAATATAATATAATAATATAATATAATATATAATTATATAATTAGTCAGGACTCCTGGATCAAGACTAGGCTTTTTGAGTAAGGGTTTGATTACTGCAGACTTAAAAGCCTGTGAGACGTAGCCCAATACTAGAGATAAATTTACTAAGTCTAATAAAGATGAGTTAATTAATGGCAGGGTGTCTTTAAGCAGTCTAGTTGGGATGGGGTCTAAGAGACACGTTGATAATTTCGATGAAGCAACTACTGATGTAAATTCAGAGAGATCTATGGGAGAGAAGCAGTCTAAACATAACTGAGGTCTTACAGATGATTCAAGAGCTACTGTAGTAGAAGATTCATTTATTGCAGGTATAGGAAGCATCTGCTGAATTTTATCTCTAATAGTTGTGATTTTATTTGTAAAGAAACTCATAAATTCATCACTGCTGAGAGCTAAGGGAACACTGGGCTCAACAGAGCTGTGATTTTTTGTCAGCCTGGCTACAGTGCTGAAAAGAAACCTGGGAATGTTCTTATTTTCCTCTGTTAGTGATGAATAGTATGCAGTTCTGGCTTTACGGAGAGCTTTTTTATATGTTAATAGACTGTTTTTCCAGGCTAGAAAAATTTCCTCTAAATTTGTGGAACGCCACTTCCTTTCCAGCCTTTGTGATGCCTGCTTTAAGGTACCAATATGTAAATTATACCATGGGGCTAATCTCCTCTGACTCACTAACTTCTTTTTCAGAGGGGCCACAGTATCAAGCATTTTAAGTTCAAGAGTAAATTATGCCTTGCTTTATACCTTACTTGTAGAGTTTTAATTTTAACTTGATCTTCGATTTTTATTGTTTGTGATTTTAAAAACAGTAGGTTTGTGTGGTCCCTAAATCCTGCTTTATGTACAGTCCTTATTGCTTTTTTCTGTAGTGTATACAACTAATATCATCAGTGCATCAGGGTGATACTACTTCCTTTTTATGAAAATAATGAATCTGCACTAGGAGACAGAATACTGTTGGGATCTGAAAAAGAAATAAAGCAATGCAAACCAGATAATGTATAAATATGAAATATTTTAAAGTATTTCATTAGACAGGCTTATACAGGGAGCACATATGAAAGACTGATTTCTCAAAATAAGTGAGTGGTGCAGTGCTTAGCACTGTTGCCTTACAGGTTCTGGATTCAAATCCTGTTGAACCTGGGGTTTTTCTGTGTGCAGTTTGCATGTGTTTTATCCGAATATTCAGGTTTCATCCCAGAATGTCAAAATTGGTGACTAAATTGCCGATAGGAGCGTATGAATGTTCATCTCCCTGTTACCAGCCCTGTGTCAGACTGGCAGTCTGTCCAGGGTGTACCCTGCCTGTCTCCCGAAGTCAGCTGTGTTCGGCTCAAGCCTCCCTGCAACGCTGGATAGCAGAAATAAGCTGAAGATGATGGATGATTTGATAAGTTATTTTCACAGAATGAATACTTAAATTTAAATGTATCAGAAAATAAAGCTGGACAGTAAACCACTGATTCAAAAGAACTGTTGTAAATACCTGGTTAGTTATGGATTTTTACATTTTGATCTGCTTTGTTGATCAGTTGTATGACAAGAATACCAAATCTGAATATTTCAGAAAAAATAAAACCACAGAATTATCACAGTTGACCACATGAAGATGATAAAAATAATTGCTAAATCAAAGCTGAAAGCTAAAAAAAATGTTTGCCGTCTATTTTATTTTTTTATTTATTATTCATTGAATGTCTGAATGAAATGACTAATGTGCTTGCCCTTTTCCTTTGTTCCAAATTCTCCTTTCAATAGTTATTCCTCTGATAGATTGTCCCCAGGGCTACAAGAGAATCAACAGTTCTCATTGCCAAGGTAAGAGCCTTTTCTTTTTTTTTAGCCATACGACATATGGTACAGACATGGATGGTCCCTAGAGGATTATCCCTAATGACAATGAAAAATACTTTTATCAAACTCCAGTTTGTCCAGTTCTTTGGTGGCAAGAAAAAGTATGTGAACCCCTTGGTGGTTTAACCAGCTATTAACTGCAAGAGTTATTGGGTATGTTCAATAAAGACATCAGAAGGGGACTTCCTGTATGGCAGTGCACTAGGTGGTGCACTTCCCTCCTCAGTAAAGGCATGCCAAGAAAACGAAAGTTACGTATGTAACTGTGGTTCTATGAATCCTGAATGACCGCCAGAGGGCGGTGCTTCAAGCACTGAATGTTCCCTTTGCGCATGCGCAGTTCGAGTACTTATACCACCAAAGTCCCGTGTTACCCTGGATGACCCCCGGAGGTGATATATTCCGGCGTCATCCAAGGCTCTCTTCCTACAGATTCTTCTCGCGGGAACGCAAGGATTCTGAGGGACAAGAGAGCTCTGGCGGTCATTCAGGAGTCATAGAACCGCAGTTACATACGTAACTTTCGTTCTATTTCATCCTTTCTGACCGCCAGAGGGCGGTGCTGCAAGCACTGAATGACGTATACCAGCGAAGTCACGAAAAATCCTGAGCATCCCCCTCACGGAGAAGACCCCCAGGCCTCTGTCCGGAGGACCACATCCAGCGGCTGAGGAGTTACTACATTCAGCCTATAGAACCTGGAAAAAGTGGTGGGTGATGTCCATGAAGCCGCAGCACATATATCAGCCAAGGGTACTCCTCTCAAGGCCGCCCATGATGTTGCGACACCTCTAGTGGAGTGACCCTTCACGCCCTGCGGCAGGGTGCGATTGTCTGCCCTGTAAGCATGCGAGATGACCTCGACAATCCAGTGGGAGAGGCGCTGCTTAGAGAGAGCGCGACCCCTCTTAGGTCCCCCATAGCACAGGAACAGCTGGTCAGATGTTCGTATCGCCGCTGTAGCTGCCATGTATGCCCGCAGTGCGCGTACCAGGCACAGTAATCTCAGCCTGTCCCCCCCTGATTTCGGTGGGGGGTCAAACCGTGCAAGCCGTATGGGTTGATTGCGGTGCGAACCAGACAGCACCTTTGGAAGGAAGGCTGTGTTTGGCCACACCGTAACGCTCCATCTCAGGCATGTGTCACTGACCGACAGGGCATGCAGCTCGCTGACGCGTTTTGCAGAGGTAATGGCCAGCAAAAACGCAGTTTTACGCGATACCCACTTCAGTTCTGCCTGTAACAATGGCTCGAAAGGGGGCCTGCACATGGCCTCCAGTACCAGCAGCAGGTCCCGTGCCGGTGCACGTGGGCGTGTCGGAGGGCACAAGCGCCGGGCGCCCTTCAGAAAAAGAGATACCAGGCTGTGACGTCCCACTGTATTGTGGCCCACCCAAACATGGTGACATGATATCGCCGCCACATAAACTTTCAGGGTAGAGGGGGAACGGCCCCTCTCCAGGAGGGATTGAAGGAAATCCAGGATCGTGGCCCCTGGGCAAGATACCGGATCCTCCGCACGCTCAACACACCACTGTGCGAACAGCTTCCACCTGTTCTCATACTGCTGGCGAGTGGACAGTGCCCTCGCGTTCAGGATGGTCTGCCAGACAGGGTCCGAGAGAATTGTCCGCTGCAGTTCGGACCCTCCAGCGACCAAACCCACAGCTGGAGACGTCGAGGATTGGGGTGCCAGATCCTCCCTCCCAGCTGGGACAGAAGGTCTTCCCTCTGCGGAAGGCACCATGGCCTGCCACGACAGAGCTCGCGCAGCAGTGGGAACCATGGCCGCGCTGGCCAGAAGGGGGCCACCAATAGCAGTCTGTGACCCTCCCGAAGAACCAAAAGGTCCCAGGATGCCTTCCTGGTCCCCCCTTGATGATTGACGTGATAGATGGTCGAAGTATTGTCTGACCGTATAAGCACGTCTTCCCCTTAGACATGGCAAAAAGTACTCGAGGGCTCGATGCACCGCCCGCAGTTCCAACACATTGATGTGGTCAGTGCGTTCCCTGACAGGTCACAGCCCCTGTGCCGTCCTGTGTTGCCACACTGCTCCCCATCCTGTGGGGCAAGCGTCCGTAGAGACAACTTCTCTCCGTGACACTACAATGCCCATGGGGACCCCCCTGGACATGTAGGCCCTGCTCCGCCAAGGAGCTAGGGCACGAAGGCACCGCCCTGATACCTGGAGCCTCTGATGCCTGTGACGCTCGGCATCCAGGTGGAAGCCGTTCAGCCATCTCTGAAGGGGGCGTATGTACAGCAAGCCCAGAGGAACAACCTGCGAGACCAAGGTTAGCTTGCCCAGAAGAAAGAAGAGAAACACGATGTAGGGCAGTGACCTGCCCCGCCTGAAGCGGCGGAGCAGGCGAAGAATGTCGCCCACCCGAGTCGGAGTTGGGCGAGCCATCATGGAGACCGTGTCCAAGGACATCCCGATGAAGGTCACCGACTGAGAGGGGATCAGACAGCTCTTGTCCAGATTGACCCGGAAGCCTAACTTGGCCATGTGGGACAACAGACGAGCCGTGTCCCGAGTAGCCTGAGCCTGGGATTTGGCGCAGACCAGCCAATCGTCCAGGTATGGTAACAGCCTGACCCCCAGGGCTTGCAAGGGAGCAAGAGCCGCTTTCACACACCGAGTGAACACCCGTGGTAAAAGCGACAGTCCGAATGGAAGCGCCCGTAATTGCCAGTGGCGTCCCCGGTATGCGAAGCGGAGAAACCTCCTGTGCAGTGGTGAGATAGGGACGTGGAGGTAAGCGTCCCTGAGGTCTATAGCGGTGAACCAGTCCCCGCTGGCGACGGTCTGCAATACCTCTGTCACGGTCAGCATATGAAACGGCAAAACTTTCAGAGCCGTCGTAAGTCCTTTTTGGAATGAGAAAATATGCGGAATAGAACCCTCTGAGCTGTAACAGAGGGTCTACTACCTCGATCGCCCATTTGGCGAGGAGGGCAGAAAGCTCCTGGCTCGAAACAGGGGGCCGGCGTCGGAACTGCAACTTGTACCCATGAGTCAATTCAATTCAATTCAATTCAATTTTTATTTGTATAGCGCCAAATCACAATACAAATCATCTCAAGGCACTTTACAAAAACTAAAACTAAAAACCCAACAATTCCCTTATGAGCAAGCACTTGGCGACAGTGGAGAGGAAAAAAACTCCCGTTAAAGGGACGTTTTTCAGTTTGGGCGGCCATCTGCCTCGACCGGTTGGGGTGAGTGGATAGAGCAGAGAGAAAAGAACAGCAACAATAAACAACAAATAGACACTGCAAGTTGGTGGGGCCAGTAACTGCACATCAGCGATAAACAGCTCCAGGACCAGGGACACCTGCAGAAGGTACAGAGAGAGAGAGAGAGAGAGAGAGGGAGGGAGAGAGCACAAACTAGGGTAGAGAGAGAGCACAAGGTTAGTAACATTCAATGGTGGAATATACATGAGGTGGGAGGGGGGGGGGGGGGGGGGGGGGTAGGGTAGGGGAGCTCAGTGCACCGATGGTCCTCGGGCAGTCTAGGCCTATAGCAGCATAACTAACTAAGGGATGGTTCAGGGTTGCCTGAAGCCAGCCCTAACTATATGCTTTGTCAAAGAGGAAGGTTTTAAGTCTAGCCTTAAAAGTACAGAGAGTGTCTGCCTCCTGAACCCAGGCTGAGAGCTGGTTCCACAGGAGAGGAGCTTGATAGCTAAAGGCTCTGCCTCCCATTCTGCTTTTGAGAACTCTGGGAACCACAAGTAGGCCTGCACTCTGAGAGCGAAGTGGTCTATTGGGATAACATGGTACTATGAGGTCTTTAAGGTATGAAGGAGCTTGATTATGAAGGGATTTGTATGTGAGAAGAAGGATTTTAAATTCTATTCTATATTTTACAGGGAGCCAATGAAGAGAAGCCAATATAGGAGAAATATGATCTCTCTTGCTAGTTCCTGTCAGGACTCTGGCTGCGGCATTC
The DNA here is from genome assembly GCF_900324485.2 of Mastacembelus armatus. Taxonomy (NCBI): domain Eukaryota; kingdom Metazoa; phylum Chordata; class Actinopteri; order Synbranchiformes; family Mastacembelidae; genus Mastacembelus; species Mastacembelus armatus. The sequence continues at coordinate 276,504 of NC_046647.1, read as the reverse complement.
TGGATTAATTGGAGGCTTTTTATTAAGATATTAGGACATCCAGATAGTAATGAGTTACAGTAATCTAGCCTTGAGGAAACAAACGCATGGACTAGTTTTTCTGCATCATTTTGAGACAGGATGTTCCTAATTTTGGAAATGTTGCGCAGGTGAAAGAATGCAGTTCTAGAAATTTGTTTTATGTGTGAGTTAAAGGACATGTCCTGGTCAAAAATAACTCCAAGGTTTTTTACAGTAGTGCTGGAGGCCAGGGCTATGCCATCTAGAGTAGCTATAATTTTAGAAAAGTTATTTCTGAGATTTTTAGGCCCAAATATAATGACTTCTGTTTTCTCCGAGTTTAAAAGTAAAAAGTTACTGGTCATCCAAGCCTTTATGTCAGTTAGACAGGCTTGAAGTCTGGTTAACTGGTTTGTGTTAACAGGTTTAATAGATAGATATAACTGAGTGTCATCCGCATAGCAGTGGTAATTAATAGAGTGCTTCCTAATGATATATCCTAAAGGAAGCATGTACAGGGTGAACAGAATCGGTCCTAGCACAGAACCTTGTGGAACTCCATAACTAACTTTTGTTCGTGTGGAAGGTTCATCATGGACATGAACAAACTGGAATCTGTCCGATAAATAGGATTGGAACCACTTTAACGCTGTTCCTCTGATACCAATCACATGCTCCAGTCTCTGTAATAAGATGTTGTGGTCAATGGTGTCGAATGCTGCACTAAGGTCTAGGAGGACAAGTATCGAAACAAGTCCATTATCTGAGGCTAAGAGAAGATCGTTGGTAACTTTCAACAGTGCTGTTTCTGTACTATGATTTGCTCTAAATCCTGATTGGAAATCTTCAAATAGTTCATTCCTGTGTAAGTGGTCTGATAGCTGCTTAGCAACAGCTTTTTCTAGGATTTTAGAAATAAATGGCAGGTTGGATATTGGTCTATAATTAGCCAAGACACCTGGATCAAGACTAGGCTTTTTGAGTAAAGGTTTGATTACTGCAGTCTTAAAGGCCTGTGGTACGTAGCCTGATACTAGAGATAAATTTACCAAGTCCAATAAAGATGAGTTAATTAATGGCAGGGTGCCTTTAAGCAGTCTAGTCGGGATGGGGTCCAAGAGACACGTTGATGATTTCGATGAAGCAACTACTGATGATGATTCAAGAGCTACTGTAGTAAAAGATTCATTTATTGCAGGTATAGGAAGCATCTGCTGAATTTTCTCTCTAATAGTTGTGATTTTATTTGTAAAGAAACTCATAAATTCATCACTGCTGAGAGCTTGTTCTTATTTTCCTCTATTAGTGATGAATAGTATGCAGTTCTGGCTTTACGGAGAGCTTTTTTATATGTTAGTAGACTGTTTTTCCAGGCTAGAAAAATTTCCTCTAAGTTTGTGGAACGCCACTTCCTTTCCAGCCTTCGTGATGCCTGCTTTAAGGTACGAACATGTAAATTATACCATGGGGCTAGTCTTCTCTGAATCACTAACTTCTTTTTCAGAGGGGCTACAGAATCAAGCGTTTCACGCAGAGGTTACAGCGCTGTCAACAACATGATCAATTTGGTAGGGAGTAGGATTAAGGCAGCTGCCCTCCACTATGTTTATACTTGGCATAGATGCAAATAAAGATGGAATCATTTTCTTAAATTTATTAACAGCGTTGTCGGATAAACATCTGCTGTAGTGGAATTTTCTTCCAGACGCTGCATGATCCATCATTTTAAATTCGAAAGTTATTAAAGAATGATCTGACAAAACAGGATTTGGGGGAAAAATTATTAGATGTTCAATTTCGATGCCATAGGTCAGAACAAGATCAAGGGTGTGATTAAAACAGTGGGTGGGTTTATTAACGTTTTGAATGAAACCAATTGAATCTAATATAGAATTAAATGCAATGCTGAGGCTGTTATTTTCAACATCTACATGAATGTTAAAATCTCCCACTATGACTTTATCTGATCGAAGCACTAAATCAGACAGGAAGTCAGGGAATTCAGTTAAAAACTCTGAGTAAGGAACAGGTGGACGGTACAAAATGACAAGTAGAACTGGTTTTTGTGTTTTCCAGTTTGTATGTGAGAGACTAAGAGTGAGGCTCTCAAATGAGTTATAATTGTTCTGAGGATGAAAGTTTAATAATAAGTTTGACTGGAAGATTGCAGCTACTCCTCCACCTCGACCTGTGCTTCGAGGAACATGATAATTTTTATGACTGAGGGGGGTTGATTCATTCAGACTGACATATTCATCCTGCTGTAACCAGGTTTCAGTAAGATAAAGTAGGTCAATTTGGTGATCAGTTATCAAATCATTTACTAACAGAGATTTAGAAGAAAGGGACCTAATATTTAATAATCCACATTTGACAGTTCTTTTTTTCTGTTCAATAAGAGGAGTGGTCTTAATTTTTATTAAGTTTTTATGAATAACTCCTCTTCTGTTAACTTCTGATTTGTTTGATTTATATGTTCGAGGGGCAGACACAGTCTCTATGTGGTTTGAAGGGGGCGGCGGCTCTAAGGAAACTGCAGAGAAGCGTTTTAGACTGAGTCTCTGCATCCCGGTCCCCACCCTGGATTGTCAGGCTTTAGGTCGGCTAAGAAACTCGGCCAAATTCCTAGAGATGAGAGCTGCACCATTCAAAGTGGGATGGATGCCATGGGATGGATGGATGCCATGTCAAGGTGGCAACCACCCATGGGTCCGAAGTGAGAGCAGCCCCACAGCTGAGGTGCTGTGTGGTGAAGCTCCCGACCGCCGGCCCGCACGTTTCATCCCCTGCCCCCACGGCCCTTAGCGGTAAATGGGGGGGGGGGGGGGGGGGAGGGGACGCTGGGCCCAAGGCTGTTCCAGCGAAGGACAGGCTTGATCTTGAAAGCCCCCGCCCACCCTCAGCGCCCGCTGGTGCTGGTAAGGACCAGTAGCAGGGCGGGTTCTATGCGGCAGCCGGTCCCTCGGGGATGTAGCCTGAACTCCGAACGTGGGCGGAGGAGCCATGGGTCTGCTGAGGCTCGACAGCTGCTGTCTGGTCTCCTGAGCCCGAATGGTACGCTCCAGCGCTGCCGATGCCGCTGCACCAAACAAGTGTCCCGGCTCCACCGGGACACTACGGAGGACTTTGCGGCACTGCTCAGTCAGTGCTGACTGTGCCAGCTACCTTTTTATTATATTATTGTGTTATTAGGAAGCCAGCTACATTGTCCCAACCGCAGTGGAGACACGATGCAGCAAAACGAAAAAGGGGGAGAGGGAAGCGCGAACGCTGCCATCACCAGCAGGGGCACCAGGCGTAGCGCTGTCAAAGAAAATCAACTGCAGCGGTTTTACCGCAGCGAAAGTAAATATCTGTGATATTGGCAACCGAAACACCGCTATGGCGGCCTGAGCAATCAAATCATGCAGCCGACAACCAGTGGGAGAGGGGAGCGGAGACGCTACCGTCACCACCAGCACTGCGATACCACTAACAAAAAACAACCACGGCGTTTTCACTGAGGCGGACACACAATACGTCCAATGCCGAGAGAAAAGAAGCAATGAGGGGAGCGCAAACGCCACCATCACCAACAAATTCCACTCCAAACAGAAAACAACTTTTATTGCTGCGGTGCACCCACAGCGAAAAAGCGCACAATTATTACCTCCCGGGTAATGTAACAACGAGAAGATCCCGATTCCACAGTCGCAGCCCCTGGAGGGCGAATCCGCTTCTCCGACCACTCGGGTCACGGAGCTCCCAGCAACTGGTAAGGAATTTTTCCCGCTGGCAAAGCAATCGGCCACCATGCGAACCGCGCGCGAGAAGAAGAGGAAAAGAGCCTTGGATGACGCCGGAATATATCACCTCCGGGGGTCATCCAGGGTCACACGTGACTTTGTTGGTATAAGTACTTGAACTGCGCATGCGCAAAGGTAACATTCAGTGCTTGCAGCACCGCCCTCTGGCGGTCAGAACGGATGAAATAGAACCAGCTTAACCCTCTGGGGTCTGAGGGGGCTTTTGGGGCCTGGAAAAATGTTGACATGTCCTGACATTTGTGCTTTTTTCAGTGTCTTTTAAACATATTAATGTCTAAAGTCCAATAACACTGTAATCAGCACAAAATTGGCTACAATAATATGTGAGAAGCAAGTTTATACGTGATTGTGTTTTTGAGAAATAAGTGTTTATGCATGGTTAGTGAAAAACTGCAATTTTTTACTCACTGAAATAAGACCATAAAACACAAACAGAACATTGGTTCACAAGACTTTGGAGACCTGCATGTTGTATGCAAGAGGGTGTGTCTGAGGATGAATAGTCATGTGATTTACCTGAGAAGACAAAAGACGCACTGAACGACCAGACAAAGACACGCATAATGAGCCTTTCAGTCAATGTAGATGGGAGGGAATTAGTGCAGCACAATACAAAACAATGAGGAGCCAAACGATCCTCATTTGAGTTAAAATCAGTGTTTTTACTCTGAGGACAAGCTAAACTGTTTGTCTCTGTGTGGAATACAAGAAGCGCTTCTTCACGTCCGTGACGCGCCATCATCCAAACGTGCAGAAAAAGTGAGTAAATTCTATGATGAAGTTTGACGTTTTATGTCATTTCTCGGGGGTGTGCACATATTTACCTGGTTCACCTGAGATTATTTACATGTGAACAGTGGACAGTGTACAAGGTGGGACCACATGAGGTGAGACAGGAAAAAACGGACTTCTCCGTACGTTCATACGGATTAAATAAAAAGTGATGATTTGTTTTCGACTTGAATTGTTTCACTGAAAAGAAAACATTTCAAGCTTTCTAGCCATATAATTCTTATTTTTATGAGCAAAGTATTCGCTGAGATTCTGGTTGTTTTATTTACGCGTCTGTGAAGAGAAATGGCAGAGACGGAGAAGACAGAGAGCGCATCCAGTATGCTTTCTTTATTTTACAAAAGCACAGCGTTTTGTTGTTATTATGAGGGTATACAAATAAAACTAGACCCTTTACAAATTTAAATGACATATTGCTCTCATCTGTATGATCAAAACTGACGGAGTAATTTAAGTTTGTTTCGTCGTTATCAGGAGAAGATGCCACAAAACATGGCGGCACGTTCGTCGACCCCTGAGGGTTAATGTTAAAAAGTCTAATGGCTGTGGGGACAAAGGATCTCCTCAAATTTTCAGTTCTGTAACGCAGTGAGATGAGCCTCCCACTGCAGCTGCTACTCTTTTTAGTCATTAGATCATGTAAGGGGTGTTTATTATTGTCCATTATAGCTTCCTCCACATCTGCTGCTCCACCACAGTTCTTAGAGGGTCCATGGTCCCCTGCCTAGCACAGAACTGGCCTTTTTAACCAGTTTGTTCAATTGCTTACAGTTCTGTCTGTAATACCAGTCCCCCAACAGACAGCAGCATAGGACAGTGTACTTGCCATGACAGTGTGGTAGAACAGCATGTCACTGCAGACATTGTAGGAACCGATCCGTCTCAAGAACAAAAGGTGGCTCTACCCTTTTCTGTACACTGTATCCACATTGGCAGACCCCTTCTGGATGACTGCAGAGGTGAGTGCGCTACTGAGGACCCTTTAGAGCAGACGTCAAGGCGGACATAACAGCGAGGGCCAAACTGTCCCGGGCCATCAGAGAGCCAAAGCGCACACACGCTCAGAGAATCCACAGTCACTTCAAAGCCAGCAGAGACACATGGCGCATGTGGCAGGGTATCCAGGCCATCACCAACTACAAGATAACATCACCTGCCTGTGACACTGATGTCTTTCTCCCAGGTGCGACTTCTACGCTCAGTTTGAGGCACAGAATGGCGTGATGAAGAGGAAGATTATCCCTCCTCCCAGTGACCGTACAATTCACTCACCGCCCCAACTACTCAACAGATGACGCCATCACCACCACCCTCCATCTCGTCCTCACCCACCTGGACAATATAGATACATATGCTGTTTATAAACGTCAGTTCAGCATTCAACACAATCATTCCTCAGCACCTGATTGGAGACCTGAACCTGCTGTTCCTGAACACCTACCTCTGTAACTGGATCAGTTCCATAACAAAGAAAGCCCAGCAGTGCCTGTACTTTCTGTGAAGGCTGAGGAAAGCACATCTCCCACGCCCCATCCTCACCATGTTCTCTAGAGGGACTGTCGAGAGTATCCTAAACAGTGCATCACTGCCTGGTTTGGGAATTGCACCGTCTTGAATCACAAGACCCTGCAGCGAATAGTGAAGACAGCTGTGAAGATCATCAGGATCTCTCTTACCTTCATCACGGACATTTACACCTCACGCTGCATCCGCAAAGCCACCATCTGTAAACCCACACACCTGTGCACTGGTTGTAGAAAAGCTCCCTGCATGGAGAAGAAGAAGAGACTTCATTGTCATTGTACAATGAGATACAACAAAACTTTGTTTAGCAACAATCTCCTGTAGCAGCTACAGCATCGGGTCTCTGTATGGAATATAACAGTGGGCAGAGATAAAAACAATTCTAAAATAAATACAAGATAAAAACAACACTGAAACACTGAGAAACACTGAGTCGCTCTCCCTCAAGCTTCCTTTCCCACCTATATATATTCTGATAAATATACTCAAAAAGATTATGCTTAATCTTATAGTTAAAAATATGATTTATATTTTGAATGCTACTCAAAGATATTTAAAAGAAACATCTCCCCTTTCCATTTTTAGCCCAATTTGTGGCAACACCTATTTTGATCCAGGTAGAGATGACTGTGGTTTTAAAATGGGGGTGGGACTAATGAAAGATGTCTCTCGGGGGGTGGAAGACGCTTAACCTTTGAACAATTGATTTCTAAATTTAATATCATAAACATTTTTTTCATAAATCAATCAAATGGTTTTATCAGGTCTTTTCAAAATCATCTTACAAATTTCCCTGCTGTCCATCTTAGAGAATATTCTAATTAAAAATCCATATGATAAAGGTATGATATCTAAAGTATGATCAAAGTATCACCTTCCTGATGACATCTTCTGCTGAATCCTCTGTCTCTAAGCTTAATGCATGGAAAACAGATTTACCGGGGGAATTCAATGGAACAGTGGCGCTAAGCATGTAAACTAGCGCAAACACAGACGGGTAATACAAAATATACTGCAATTTAATTGGCTGATAAGAACCAGAAAAACTTTCAGCAGGCAGATTCCTGACCTCTGTAATAGATGTGGTGAAGATAAGGGTACATTATTTCATTGTCTGTGGTTATATCCAAAAATAAAAGAATTTTGGGAAGTGGTTAGGGTAACAATACAGGACATTTTGTCGGTGAGACTAGCACTGGAACCAAAATTTTTCAGGCTTATACCCTGAAGGACATCACATAAACCATTATGAAAAAAATCTTCATAAACATGGGAATATTACAAGCGAAGAGAGTGATTGCACTATCATGGAAAAAGATGGCAAACCAAGTATTGCAAAATGGCTTATAAAAGTGTCTCTATGTTTATTATTGGAAAAAATCACATACATTTCCTATGCCAGAAATGCATCAGCTATTACAGGAGCTTCCTGACATCATCACAACGGTGACTAACAGGTGTAAGCTCCCCGTCCACCTTGAGCTGGCCCAATGCCCCAGGATGCCCAGTTTGGCCGGTACAACCTGTGGAAGGTGATTGGCCGTGTACTGGTCTGGCTCCGATCTCACACCATTGCCTTTTATCTCTCCATGGCAGCATCGGAGCCCACCAAACTGAAGGCCCCGGTGACGACTTTCTCCCTGATCACGGGAGTATATTTATGATATTTCACTTTAGGAAAAAATTAAAATTCTAGAATGGCGCCTGTTAGGTGGCAGCCTGTTACAGCAGCTCCTCTGTTTGTTTTTTGTTTTTTACTGAATTATCATCTGTTAATCCAAGTCAAATCAAGAGCTATGCTTTCTCTCTGATAACGGATGAAAGTGGACGAGTCCTGTGGAGAGACATATGGAGATTATGGAAACTGCATCAGAAAATATACATTTCTGTGGCAACAGCATCTATACAAGAGAGCAACTGCTAGCTCTCAAGGGAACAAGTCTGCTTCTTGGTATAAAACCTGAAATCCCCCAAGACCTGAGGAGGCATAGGAGGGGCTGCAGAGCAGGAGTGAAGCATCGAGAAAAACGTAGGAGATTTAAACCATTTCTCCCAAAAATTATTATGGGGAATGTGAGGTCACTCTGCAACAAAGTGGATGAACTTACAGCTCTAGCTAGCAGCCAGTGAGAGCACAGAGAGTGTAGCTTGCTTTGCTTCACCGAGACCTGGCTGAATAAAAATATACCGGACAGCTCGCTTGAACTGCCTGGGTTCTCACTAGTGCAAGCAGACAGAGGGAAACAGAGCGGCAAGAAAAGAGGAGGTGGTCTCGCAGTTTTTGTTAACTCTAAATGGTGCAACCCTGGACATGTAACAGTGAAAGACTGTATCTGTACTCCAGACATTGAGCTGTTGGTGGTTGGACTGAGGCCATACTACCTGCCCCCCGTGAGTTTTCACACGCCATTGTTGTGACTGTTTACATTCCTCCATCAGCTGCAGCACAGAGTGCATGTGACATCATCTACACAGTTGTCGCTGGTCTCCAGACAAAACACCCCAGTGCCCTTATACTAATTAATGGGGATTTTAACCATGTCAGTATTTCGGGAACTCTGACCAACTTCAAACAGTATGTGGACTGTGCAACACGAGAAAATAAGATTCTTGATCTCCTTTATGCCAATGTGAAGGAGGCATACAGCTCTTCAGCCCTACCCCCACTTGGTGGATCAGACCACAACTTAATATATTTAGTACCAACATACAAGCCTGTAGTAAGAGAGCAGTCTGCTACCAAGAGGTATGTGAAAGTTTGGTCAAAGGATGCTGAGGAGGCCCTGCAGGAGTGCTTCAGGGTTACAAACTGGGACCTTTTCATGGACGCTCATGGTGAGGACATCAAAGGCATCTCTCACTGCATCACAGATTACATCTAATTCTGTGAGTTCGTTGTTTCCCCAATAATAAGCCATGGATAAATAAGGACATTAAAGGCCTCCTCAACAAGAAGAAGAGGGCGTTCATGGCAAGAGACGAGGAACTCCGAGCCGCACAGAAGGAACTCAAGAGGAAGCTGAGAGAGGCAAAGCAGCTCTATAGAGACAGAGTAGAGCACAAGTTGAGACAGAACAATATCAAAGAGGTGTGGAATGGGATGAAAATAATGACTGGTTATAAGAAGTCTCACACTGCTGTGGAAGGAGACTTAAAGTTTGCTAATGAACTTAACCTGTTCTTCAATAGATGTGACACCACCTCTGCTTCTTACTCTGATCCATTGTCCTCACACACCACCTTAGCTGATGCCTTGGGGTCTCTTCACATCCCCCCACCCAACATCTCTGCCAATGCTGCCTCCCCATTGCCCACTGATACCATCTCCTCTATCAGCAGCCATACAACATTGAAGTATACCTCACCTCCAATAACTCCTCCCCTGCCCTCATCATCTGACTCCTCATCAACACAATACACAGGCCCAGCCTTTGCCACAGAACAGGTGAGGAAGGAACTAGCTAAACTAAAGGCCAACAAAGCAAAAGGACCAGATGAGATCAGTCCCAGAGTACTTAAGGTGTGTGCTGGACAGCTTGCAGAGGTTTTTCAGAAAGTCTTCAACCTCTCTCTGAGGCTCAAAAAGGTGCCTAAGTTATGGAAAACTTCCTGTATTGTCCCATTACCAAAAAGAACTCGCCCCAGTACCCTTAGTGACTTCAGTAGCGCTAACATCACATGTCATGAAAGTGTTTGAGAGACTGGTCCTGCAACACCTGAGGTCCCAAGTGTCTGAATTTCTGGACCCCCTGCAGTTTGCATATCAAGAACACATCGGAGTGGAAGATGCCATCATCTTCTTAATGCACAGAGCATACTCCCATGTGGAGAGGCAGGGCAACACTGTGAGAGTCATGTTTTTTGACTTTTCAAGTGCTTTCAACACTATTCAGCCCCACCTGCTAAGTGCAAAGATGCAGGATATGGAAGTTCCCGCAGATATGATGGAGTGGATCAAAGACTACCTCACTGTGCGGCCACAGTTTGTTCGCTTAGATGGCTGCATATCTGATGTGGTGATGAGCAGCACTGGTGCACCTCAAGGAACTGTACTAGCACCATTCCTGCTTACACTCTACATCTCAGACTTCTGCTACATCTCAGGAACCTGTCACCTCCAAAAGTTCTCTGATGACTCTTCAATCATTGGCTGCATCAACAATAATGATGAGGAATACAGACATTTGATAAAAAGATTTGTTGATTGGTGTAACAACAACTGTCTAAAGCTCAATATCAAGAAAACCAGAGAACTGGTGGTGGACTTTAGGAGGAACAGGAAGACCCCAGTCCTCGTCTCCATCCTTGGAAACGAAGTAGAGATTGTGGACTCCTACAAATACCTTGGAGTCCACATTAACAACAAACTGGACTGGTCAAACAATACAGATGCACTCTTCAAGAAAGGACAGAGCAGACTGTTCTTCCTCAGGAGACTGTTCTTTTGGTGTGTGCAACAAGCTACTGAAGACGTTCTATCAGTCTGTAGTAGCGAGTGCACTGTTCTTTGCAGTTGTGTGCTGGGGAGGTGGCATCAAGGCTGGTGAGGCCAACAGACTAAATAAGTTGATCAGGAAGGCAAAATCTGTTGTTGGACTGGAACTGGACAGTCTGGAGGCTGTGGCAGAGAGGAGGATGGTTGACAAAATAAACTCCATACTGGACAATTCTGCCCACCCACTTCATGAGGAACTGTGGCAAATGGGAAGTTCATTCAGCCACAGACTAATTCCCCCTAAAGCCAAGACTGAAAGATTCTTGACTGAAAGTCTTTTGTGTCCACGGCCATAAGACTCCATAATTCCTCAATATAAACAATAACGCGCGCACACACACACACACACACACACACACACACACACACATGCATGTACGCACACACACACAACCCCCCCAAATAAATAATTAGTTTATTACTTTATTAATTACTTTATTACTGTTAATCAATATAATTTAAATAATCTCAAATTTAATAACTGCTGTAACAACTGAATTTCCCCTTGGGGATTAATAAAGTACTTCTTCTTCTTCTTCTTCTTTACCTAAAGACATGTGGCTTGACAACTGATTCTGAGAAGGACTACAGTTCACACAGCAGAAGCTGGGTGCTAAGAGTTTTAACTCATTATCTGTCATGATTGCCCTTCGGGACTTCCTGCCGGGGACCTTTACTTTGTCAAGACTTTCTCTTTCCCTCGCACTGGTCCCTGGCAGCTTCACACTAGTTCATTGAGTTTATGAGTTTCACCTGTATTTAATCACCTTTGTTATTTTCCCTATTTATATACGTCCCTGTCTCCTTTGTTCTTTGCTGAAGCATTAGCTAACTAGTTGATGACTGTTAGTTTGCGTAAGCCTTGCCTTTGCTTATTACCAGAGTTGTAGTTGTTACCGTTTCATTCGGTTTTCTCAGTTTTCCCGTTTCATTCGATTTCTCAAGTTTTTTCCCCGTCTCATTCTGTGATTTTCAGTTTCCCTTTGTATTCGCCTCTCTGTTTTGTGTTTGTCCTGCCCTGGAGATCCCAGGAAGAAATAAAGCCTGTTTCAGTTCTGCATTTGAGTCCTACTGCCTCTCCTTCACTCCTTCACTCCAGCACCCCGCACCACCAACACATGACATTATCACAGATGACTAGTGGGTGAGAAAGTATCAAACTGCCATCTGCAGTCTGACCTTTTTCAAATATTCATTTTCTGGACTTTTCCATTGGCTTTTCCAGTTTGATCACTCCCAGCTACAGTGATCAGGACAAAAAAGCCTTCTACTTCAGTGTGTTAGCTGTCTTTTATTTTTGCCTCGCTACCATGTGCTGTTGGTTTAAGTTCGTTTGGATTAACAATAGAGACACAGATAAATACAAATCTAAAATAATGAGTTCCCTGCTGTCAACAGCCTAGTAAAACAAACTGGTTGAAAATTATGTCCTCCCCTTCACCTATAAACTGGATGTCATGGTGGGATACAGACATGAGTCACAGTCTGTGTTATGAGCCAAGCATGTTCTCACTGAAATAATTTGACTTGCTAAAACTCGACACATTTCACAGTTGAGTTTCAAAACATTAACAGTGAGCTGAACTACAAAAAGTAAGTCTGTGTCTGTATCTTTTATCATTTGGTAGCAACATGACAATGGAAGGCAATGTTGATCTTTTGGTCATTACCCCATTTTTATTAGAATGATATGGAGTGCCATCAATCTACAAACATTTATGGTCCCTGGACAAAGACTGTACATATCGTAAAGCCCTTTAAAATTAAAATTTCATGTGATTTGGGGAAATTTGAATTAAACTGACTAAACTCTTAGGGTTTCTGACTTCATAGGATCTTAATCAGCAGATAGAGTTTGCTTGGTTATAACAAAATTGTAAATGTTCAAACTTCTGCAATCCTAAAAAAGTAGACAAGCAGCCCAAAGCTTCTCAGAATAGAGACACATCCAACAAGTTCACATCCTTGTTGGCTTCAAAGCTGAAGTTTTTGTTTTTGTTCTGGGGAAAATAAAACTTAATTTCTCTCCGGCATTTGCAGGAATATTGTTTGTGTGTGCAGTTTTTAAGGGAGATGAGCCGTGGGCCAGGCTCCATCAAGTCTAATGGTGGTACAGTGACAGACTGCCATACTGACTGTCTCCAATAGCAACACTTACCCTACCTCAGTAAATCCAACTGGCATTTCTAAATTCTGTCATTCCCACTCACTTAGCATTATAACCACAACCTGTTGTCTCCACTGCAGAGCAGCTGATCATTCAGAAACCTGTTCATTAAAATACACCTCCATGTGTGGGGAAGCTGAAATGTCAGATAACAGTGACATTTTTGTAGTCAACATTTAAATTGAGATTTACACGGTTGACTGCCTCATTCCTTCTGATAGCAACATGAAAGACAGCCATTTGAAGTATAACATTACTGAATCATCTTCCTGACAGTACCTAATGTAGGAATCTTACATTATCCCTAAATGTGGATGTGCTAGCTTGCCAGTTTTCCTAGCTTGTCTTATCTGTTTTGTAGCTGCTTCTTGTCTCTCAGTGCATTGTAAATTAATTTATTCCATAGATTTTCTTTCTCCATGAAACAGTAATGTCAGATAACATTACTGATGAGGACAGAACCTTACTGAATGCATGATGCTTCTTATTAGCAGTAGTGCAGTAAGTCATCTACTAAATCAGCTTGTGAACAACAGAGGTTATGGGCAGCGTAGAAAACTGCAATTCTGCCAGTCACTGAATGAGAGTTGGCATTTCAGAACTTTCACTGTAGTTTTTATTGACAAAACCTGGCACTCTAATTTTGTTGTTTGACAATACAAATGTTTAGAATTGTTTGAACTACATATGGATTGAGAAAATATGGAGTGAAAGACAATTCTGTCATACAGTCTTTGTTTTTTCTTTATTTTGATGATTCACAGATTTGGATGAGTGCCAGCTACAGAGTGTGTGTCCCAATGGAAACTGTGTGAACACCGTGGGCAGCTACCGGTGCATGTGTAACCCTGGCTATATCCCTGACTCCACCTTGACTACATGCATATGTAAGCCCTACAATCAAACACTTTCTCAGCTGCTTTCTGTCATTACTTTCTCTTTCATTATCACTTTGAACATCCCACAGTGCAGTGTCAGACTGAAGAAATCTTATACTGGCAGATATTAATGCATTTGCATGCCTATCTCTGATGTGCTGATTGCTCTTAACAGAATCTTATTGGAGCTTGATATTGACCATCATGTCATCTCCTGATATGAAACACTTCTAAATAAAGGTTTTATTAATTTTCCCTACCATCTCCTCCAAAGTAAGCAAGAGCTCATTTGAATGCTTCTAAAACTGAAGTGTGTTTAAAGATGAGCAGATGAATATTGTGCATGGATAAAAACATCCCATCATGCATGTACTGCAGGGCGAAACATAAGGTAAATCTAAGATATCTCATGTCTTCACCTAGACAAGGTAGAAGAGTCAGGTTAACAGGAGAGGGGAAGAGATACAGCAATGACACCGGCACAGATGAAAGATGTGGTTAACAGACCACTCATGAGCGGTCATGAGATGAGTCTTGAATAGGGTTAATCACCCACTTCATTGTGATTGTATGTGTTTGTTTGTGTCTGATAAAATCTAAAGGAGTTGGTATATTCTGTATGGTTCTCTTTGAATCTCATAACTAATGAAAGTGTTTTATTACCATCACTGATTACTCCACAGTTTTAACAGAAGAGATTTTAAAAATATTAATGCTGACTTCTAGCAGGCCTGGAAACAGACATAAAATCTATTCTCTTCAACACTAGTGATCTTGTGCGAATTTTTGTTGTTGATCAATAGCAAACCACCTTCACTGTGCCACTTTCTAGTGTCATTTTTCCATGGATCCCGTACAACCCCCTTTATTTCTGCAGGACTGAGTGATCCAACCTGCAACCATCTACTAATGCCAACCGAACACCTGGCTCACATCATGTGTGGCTGTACTGGTGACTAGAAAGATAATACTTCTTCTAAAAGTTGAACTCTTGATACATTCAGAGCTTGAAACTGTTCACACTTTCAGATATTAACCTGTTGCAATCTTGTCCACATTAGAATATTTCTACTGGCAAACCAAAAACAACATTTTTGGGAACCAGTGCACTGTATTTATTTGTCAAAGTTAACAGAACAGTCTTTTCATCTTCACCTTTAAGTGAAAAATTAGCTATTTAGTCACCAGTAAAACCACAAAGATCTATGATGGTAGATAATGATCTGCAGAAAATAGACTCTTACTGAGGTTTACACAAGCCAGCACACCTCTAACATGTGAACAGGACAAACAACACCTTGTACCTGCTATGTTGTCCTGTGGACAGTGGCAGCATGACTCAGATGGTTTCACACTAAAAATTACAGGGTAACAGCTCGGCATTCTTATTAATGTCCCAGCACAACGTATGGTGCAAATGAAGTGCACAGTGGAACAGTCTATCTTCAGGGTCATTCACTGTGTAGCACTATGTTATACATGCAGGAAATGACACTGTCTGAAGAATAAATCTTGTCTGTTTTCTCATAGCCAGGCACCTGGCCATTTACTGTCGTGAACAAGTATGACTGTCAAATTGTCGGTTTTGAGAAATTATAAAAAATTATCAGTTGCTTTACTCTTGATGCCAACATTGCAAAGGCATACGGTGAGTGGTTACACAATCTGACAAACTCCTGTCTGTATTTGTGTCACTTTCCCTTTACCTAATTCCTGATCCAACACTCATTCCTTTGTGATGTTGAAACCACCATGCTGTTTTTGGCAAATATGGCGCACAGTATTACATACTAAAGAGCTTCATTTTGCCCTCATCTCACTTTCAGAAGCATTTTCCTTGTGCTTTCATAGTCATTTAAGTGCAGTTTGGCAAACACCATGTTAGCTGTCATATATTTTTGCATCAGGACTGGCTTCACCTACTTGCTCAGCCATCAATGCCAGCCTGTCACTGAGCTGCAGAGGTAGTTTTTGTTCTGCCAGAGTGTCCCATTTCAACAGATGAACCCTACAGAGAGAGGATGTTGATTTCTTAGTTACCTACATGACCAAAGCCCCACTTTCCCATTTACTCGATTTGGCCTGTAGGAAGAGTCACAATAATGGAGTTTACATTGCTCCAGGGAACTTTATATGTCTTATTTATAAGTCTTATCAATAAGTCTTATTTCCAGATTTTGCTAGGACTGTTCCTTGAAGTTGTTGCTGTCTGGAGGTCTAGGTTGAGTCTGTTATTTCAGTTTTAATCTAGATGTAAAATGAAGGACATCATACATAAACAAAGAATGCCAATGTTCATTGGTTTTGCATTTGGCAGTCCATAATTTTGATCTAGACTGAATCTACTGTCCAGTGCTAATTAGCACGTTAGCAAACTAACTTAAACTAACATGGTGAACAAACTTTCAATCTGCTAAACAGCAGCATGTGAAATTCATTGTGACCATGTTAACATGATGACATTAGCATTAGCTTAGTACTGCTGTGTCTAACTACTATAGACTAATATCTCTGAGTATGACTCATCCATTTCTGTTTGAATATGCATTTATACATAAACACACAAGATATTTAGGTGTATTTCTGAATTTTGGACGTGAATACATATGGTGTTTAACTCCTTCTGCCAGGTTTACTGCATGAACTAGACTAACCGAGTCCTAACTCCAGCTATATACTCAACACAGACATGGCAATACTGTCAGTCTTCTCATCTTTCAAAAGAAACTCAGTATACTCCAAAAATAAGTGCTTAGTATGATAAATGTTAGTATGTTTTTCAACAGTAAGTGCAAAACACTGACACATCTTAATATTTTACATAACCATTTCCATGCTTACCAATTTGCTTCCTATACTTCCTATAATGAATTATATTCATTGCAACATTTAAACCAGTGTGACTTGATATGAACTGCATTACAGCCTCAGAACTGGCTTCAGTGAGCCTTTTAAGACAATATTTTATTATTTAAGATAAGAAAAACCTTTATTTGTCCCACAGCAGGGAAATCATCACAGCAGCAAGTAAGGCATAAGATAAAGAATAGGAGCAGAAACTTGTAGGAAAACTTGTTCACGTAACCAGTAACTGAGGTGATTTACTCCAGGTAATGTTACTGTCATAAAGGAAAACTATACAACTTTGAAAACACAAACTAAGCCAAAGTCTCCTGCATGGCTTAATCTGACCCTGCATCTCTTAATGTGACCCTGTGTATTTGCTTGAAAACATGTTTTTTCCTACTACATCTGTGCTTCAGGTGTATTTTCTGTCAGCTGTAATTGTTGACTGGCTTCTCACTGTAAAATATGGATTTTTCCTTATGCAGTCTGTTGTTTTCAGGTAAAAAATTTAGACTGCAGAAATTTGTAGGTGAGAAGGGAAGATTGCTTTGGTGAAGGGGACCTCTTTATTTTCCCACTCTCTATCCTCTCCTTCCACCATATATGTCTTCTACACTGTGGTGCACTTCTTCCTACACCTCTCCCCTCCTTTTGTTTGTCCTTCTTCTGCACTCCACTTCAGTCAACACGCCTGCCGTCCCAGAGGAGAAGGGGGCTTGCTTCCGTTTGGTCAGCTCAGGGAGGCAGTGTTTGCACCCAGTTTCTGCCCAGCTGAGCAAACAGCTCTGCTGCTGCAGTGTTGGCAAGGCCTGGGGCCCTCGTTGTGACAAATGCCCCCCTCCAGGAACAGGTAAGGCCCCCAGTCACATCAGACATTTATCCTGTCTAAGTGAAAGCTAGCCCCAAACTTTTTTTTTCTCTAATTTTTCTGGAGAGAAATTAATATAAAACACTGTCCAACAGTCCTGTAGTATAATTTAGCCTTGCAATTCAGTAAATGGTAAAACCTTAAAATGCCCCACAGACATGAGGCAGCTCTGTTCTGCCCAGTGTCCCAACATCTTGTGGGATTTTGTTCCTCTTAAAAGAAGTACCAATTATTAATAACATAAAGTACTATAAGACCTTTTAGCCATGTTAGCAGCATAGCTCTAGAGATGGCAATGTTCTGTAAGACATGATAGTGACAAAGGTGACCGCCACCAGCAGGCTTTCTCATGTCGAACAAAATACCTTCCACAATGATTTCTTCACATGGGAGTTTTTAAATCTAGGGAATATATTGTTATAACTTATTAAATAATGTAAAATAAGTTCCCTAACAAGTGTTACTTAAATTGAATGTGGTTTGAAATAAACTATAGAGAAGCACAAAATACAATGTGCTTTTAAAAATGTAGAGAATTTCACTTAACCATAAAGCTTCTGTCATAATGAGAACTTACAACATGTTTTAAAGATGGCTGGATGTGTGTATTTGGAAATACACTTTGAAATAGGGAAGAATAAAGCCATATTTAGTATGGCTTTATATATTTTAATAAAGCACATTTACAAGGAGTAAGACACATAGTAAAATACATGACAATATAGCTTCATATATCAGATTGTCACGATTCAGGGTTGTAATTAAGATTCGGACCAATAATTACGCCCACTCTGGTACTTCAGGTGCAATAAAAAGGAAACTTTATTTAAACAAAAAACAAGGAAAACCACAAACAAGAAAACAGGAAACTAGGGGACAAGGAACAAAGATACAGAGGTTGGCGGGGAACACAAGGACATGGGAATCCAAACTAAGGGACAAGACAACATGAACTGAGGGGACAAGACATGGGACCTGGGACACACACACACTGGGGTCACACAAGCCTACAGGGAACAAGAATTCAGGGACAAGGCAGGGGGTCTGGGTCACGCACACACTTGGGCACTCATCAGATCACAGGGGAACAAGGACAGGGAAACAGGGCATGAAGAGTCTGGGTCACACACAGACGGGGAGACACACCAGACTACAGGGAGACATGGACAGGAATACGGGGGAAACGAAGCATGGGAGTCTGGGTCACATGCACTCGGGGACGCACCAGACTGCAGGGAGACATGGACAAGAATACAGGGGAACAGAGCATGAAAGCCTGGGTCACACATGTACTCGGAGACACATCAGGCTACACAGGAAACATGAACACAGACACAGGGGAACAGAGCATGAAGGTCTGGGTCACACACACAATGGGGGACACACCAGACCACAAGGTAACATGAACATGAACAGAGGAGCAAGACAAGACTAAGGCATGAATGAGGGGAACTAAACATGAACATGAGACATGAACACTACAAGGACAAGACACATCCACTCAGACACGGAAACATAAACACCAGACAAGTGGAAGGGGTTCAGGAAAAACAATAAGGCAAAAACAAACTTGGAAAGTACTTAGCAGAACAATGGCAGTTCTTGGCAGTGCTGGGCAGCTCAAGCGAGCGTTCAAATGAGAGGTTCGAATGAGAGACAACCTGGCAACTAGACTATGGCTGAACAAAGGTATATGAAGGGGAAAACACAAACAAGGCATAGGTGAAAACAATTAACTAATTGGGTCAAAGTAAAGAGAAACAAAACAGAACAAAACTAGGTTTGTCATGATCCTTCAAAATAAAAGTACAAAACAGAAAACACAAAATACGGATCATGACACAGATATGTGATGTAATGCAGTACATCCACCCAAGAAGCTAGAAAACAAACCACACACAGTATTTTTTTTTACAAAAATTTAAATTCACCTTTTAGGAATTAACTTGAATAAGAAGACAAATTACAGAACCAAGAAAAAAAATTGAAGGAAAATCCTCTTGATATCTATTTTTGATGATACATTCAGTCAGCATGGATTTCACATTTTGGCTAACTTTTAGATTACCTTATTAGAGTCTTTGCAGTAGTTGTTTTCGCACACTTGATGCTTTCCTGTTTGTCTTTTATTTTCATGCAATTCAGTATGTCAGTACAGTCTAGTCTGGCAGTTAGTTTCAGCCATTTGTGCGTATAGCATAGCCACAAATGGCTGTGGGTTCTTTGTGGCTTTGTGGCACAGGTTCTTTGTGGCTATGCTATACGCACAAATGGCTGAGCATTTTAATATATTTTGAATGTTTTGGCTGTGGCAACCTCCTATGTTTCCTTTTTAACCTCAGGAGAGAGACAAGAACAGCAACAATAAACAGGAAATAGACATTACAGGTTAGTGGTGGTCCAGGACACAGGAGGTAGAGAGAGAGAGAGAGAGAGAGAGAGAGAGAAAACAGTGTTTCCATTGATTTTAATGGCTTGAATGACCTTAAAATTGTTTTCTTCCTGTGTCGTAAAAGGGGTTTGCTTACAGTTACACAAAAAATATTGTGCCATTGTGTGCTGATGAAAACAAGCCAAGCATTCCATTACGCAAGGGCATTTAATCAAGCATAAGCCTGAACTAAGACATTCTTGGATGCTTTTTGAGATTCTTAAAGCAGAAATTTTGGTTTTTCACACTCCCCAGGTTCTTTGCCTTGCCAGTGCCTCAAGCTTTGCCAGGACACTATACCAAAGTGCCTAATTTTTCCTGTGAGGGTTACAGTTGGTATTGGTATAGATACTCTGTTCATTCAGTTTATTGGTCAGCTCTAAATAATACTCAGAACTGCACCACTGAGAGCTGATTCCAGCTTTCAGGTCCTACCCACCTGTTGCATAATTCTGGTGATCAGCATAGTATTTTACTGCAGCATTACTGGGATCCCTACTCAGTCATTTTTGTCAGAGCTTCATTCTTCCCTTACATTTTGTGAATGATCCACTGTACCACAAACTGTACATTTAGTCAAACACCAACATT
Source organism: Mastacembelus armatus (assembly GCF_900324485.2). Lineage (NCBI taxonomy): Eukaryota > Metazoa > Chordata > Actinopteri > Synbranchiformes > Mastacembelidae > Mastacembelus > Mastacembelus armatus. Next base: position 256,105 of record NC_046647.1, on the reverse strand, counting down.
GAGTTAGCCCTCTGCATAAAGGCAAAGGCAAATTTATTTGTATAGCACCATTCATACACTACACAATTCAAAGTGGTTTACAAGGCATATAATTACATTAAAAGCATGGGAAAGAGCATTTAAAAACAAAGACATTTAAAATAAAATAAATTTAAATGAAATAAAGTAAATTAAAATAAGATGTAAAAGCACATTAAGAAAACAAGGATGAACAATTATTTGCAGGCAGCAGTAAACAACAGAATTTTCAGTCCTGATTTGAATGAGCTGATAGTTTGAGCAGACCTCAGGTGTTCAGGAAGTTTGTTCCACAAGTGAGGAGCATAGTAACTGAATGCTGCTTCACTTTGTTTGGTTCTGGTTCTGGGAACACACAGTAGACCTGTCCCAGATGACCTGAGGGGTCTGGAAACCTCACAGGGAACTAATACATCTTGAATATATTTTGGTCTACAACCATTTAGTGCTTTATAAACTAGCAATAAGATTTTAAAATCTATCCTTTGATTAATGGGAAACCAGTGTAGTGATCTAAGAACTGGTGTGATATGGTCCAGTTTCCTGGTGTTTGTAAGGACTCTGGCAGCAGCATTCTGGATTAGCTGCAGCTGCCAGCCATTACAATAATCTAACCTACTGGAGATAAATGCATGAACAGGTTTTTCTGCAATGTTTTTCAGGTGGTAATAGGTAGATTTAGTGATGGATTTTATGTGGTTGTTAAAATTCAGGTCTGAGTCAATGATTACACCAAGGTTTCTGGCTTGATTTGTAGCTTTCAATGACATGGAGTCAAGGTGAGCAATGACCTTTGACCTTTCATTTTTGGGGCCAAAAACAATCACTTCTGTCTTATCTGTATTGAGCTGGAGAAAATTCTGCCATATCCATTCTTTGACTTGATTAATTCACTCACATAATGAAATTAGAGGACTATAATCATGAGATGATACTGATAAATTTTGGTGTCGTCTGCATAGGTATGGTAGTCAATGTTGTAGTATTCCATAATCTGAGCAAGGGGCATCATGTAGATATTGAATAAGAGAGTTCCAAGAATAGACCCTTGAGGGACCCCACATTTAATTTTTGTTCGCTCAGACTCATAATTACCAAGTGAGACAAAATAGTCTCTATCTTGTAAGTAAGATTTTAACCAATTTAACACTGTGCCAGTAACTCCCACCCACGTTTCTAGTCTATCAAGCAGCACATCATGATCAACTGTGTCAAATGCAGCACTGAGATCCAGTAGTACTAAAACAGAGGTTTTGGATTCATCATTATTCAAATGTAAATCATTTAAAATTTTAATAAGTGCAGTCTCAGTGCTGTGGTGTGTGCGAAATCCAGACTGAAGTGCATTAAAAAGATTGTTTTGCACCATAAAACTGTGAATTTGTTGAAAAACTACTTTTTCAATTATTTTTCCCAAAAATGGAAGATTTGATATTGGCCTGTAGTTACTTACTGCTGAAGCATCTAGATTAGGCTTTAGATTAGGTTTTATAACAGCAGTTTTTAAGGTCTGGGGAAACTGCCCTGACTGAAGAGAACTATTGACAATCTGCAATACATCTGGATACTGTTAAAAAAAATTTTTTTTAAATTTGTTGGTAAAATATCAAGGCAGCATGATGTAGATTTTAATTGTAGAAGCGTTTCTGCCAGAGCTCTGTGATCAAGGAAATCAAAATGTTCTAGATTCACTGGAGAACAAGGAGGCACAGGTGATATTGCCATGTTCCTTGGACTGCAGCTAGATATAGTTTGTCTTATCTTTGATATTTTGTCTGTGAAAAAAGCTGCAAAATCATTGCATGACTTTTTGGACAGCAGTTCAGAAGGAAGAGAGGGTGCTGGGTTTGTGAGTCTGTCTACAACAGAAAACAATGTGCGGGCATTATTGCTGTTTCTATTGATAACCTCTGAGAAAAATGATTGCCTTGCATTTTTTAATTTTTGGTTATAGTTGTGAAGACTCTCTTTGTACAAGTCAAAATGAACCTGGAGTTTGGTTTTTCGCCACTTGCGTTCTTCCTGTCTGCATATTCTTTTCTGAATTTTAACCACTGTGGCATTTCTCCAAGGTGACTTTTTTCTTGCTGACAATACCTTGGTCTTAATTGGGGCAATGGAATCAATTAACAGTCATAACTTTGGAGTTGAAACTGCTTACGGGATCATCAACAGGGGCTGATGGCATGATGGTGCAAAAGCCTGAATGAATAATGCACAGCTCTTCTCATTAATATTCCACTTTTTGACTACCTTGGTTGTTTTAAAAAAAATACAGAAATGACCAGAAAGCGCAACATCGGTCACCACCACCTCAGAAATATTAAGACCTTTAGAGATTATTAGATCCAGTGTGTGTCCCTTGATATGTGTTGGATCTGTTACATACTGAGAAAGCCTAAAGTTGTCCAGGATGTTCAAGAGTTCTTTTGCACTTGCATCATTGAGATTATCAACATGAAAGTTAAAGTCACCCAATAAAACAATGCAATCAAAATCAATGCATACAATAGATAGTAATTTAGCAAACTCGTCAAAAAAATGTGCATTGTACTTTAGGGTTCTATAAATAGTTACAAATGTTGCTCGACAAGAGGATTTGGTATGTACATATTCAAAGGAGTCAAACTTTCCATATGATATGTTTTTGCATTTGAGGCTATCATTAAATAAAATGGCAACTCCACCTCCTTTCTTATGTATTCTTGTTTCACTCATGAAACTGAAATTTGGAGGAGTTGATTCAATAAGAACTGCAGCATTATTATCTTGTCCTAACCATGTTTCAGTTAAAAACATAAAATCAAGCTTGTGCGTAATAATAAAATCATTGATTAAAAATGATTTGCCTACCAAAGAGCTGACATTTAAAAGAGCTAAATTTAGTGTGTTAAAAACATTTTCCCCATGTTTTGGGACATACTGTGGTTGGCAAGGGATACATAAATTTGCAGAATGCACTGGGTAAACCTTATTTCTCTGTAGATTTACCAAACTTTTTCTGTTACCTATCAAAACTGGGATTGAAATTGCTATTTGCATATTTTGTTTGCTATAATTTGTTTGCTAAATTGCTATTTGCATGGGCCCCGGCTTTTCCTGGAGAGCCATGACTAACAGTATTGCAGCCTGGACCCAGCACATATCAGTTAGAGCTTACTGTGCTGTTATCAGGCTGTGGAGACAAAGAATGATTTCGGTGACAGCGTGGGGGGTGGTGGATGCTGCAGTTGTGATGATTGCAGCAGGGCTTGCTGAGGAATAAAGTTCTAACTCTGAGAGCTGTGGCTCTGTCTGAGAAATTACACCTGACTATTGGTCAAGTAGGGTAGCAAAATTTCAATAGTAACTTCATACTTCATCTGCTATTTTGAGTTAGTAAATTCCATGTAGTTTGTATCTGGCAACCCTGTACTTAAACCACCACCACTCAAAAAATAAATCTGGGTAATACATGCCCCCAGGACATATTAACCCCACAGCCCCACCACACTCTCTGATATATCAATACCACAACTAACTGTTGGAGGAGTATGGAGATACTTAAAAGCATGCAGCTAGAATAACAGTTGTAGAAATATTATTATATTAAAATATAAGATAAGATATAAAACATAAGATATACAGTATATGTCGCACCCTGACCACTCTGACTACTAGAATGATGGGGTGTTGGGTTTGTTTAATTAAGGTTTAGTGTTGGTAACATCTAATCTAGCCTTGAGGTAACAAATGCATGGACTAGTTTTTCTGCATCATTTTGAGACAGGATGTTCCTAATTTTGGAAATGTTGCGAGTATATATGATATATATTGATAAATGATAAATATATATATATATATATATATATATATATATATATTGCAAAAGTATATTGCCTTTCTCCACCTGGGACGTGGAAGACTTTTTAAGGTGGGCTGCTCAAAATGAATGCTTTTTTGAGTGGGTGAAAGCTCTTTGCATACATAGTTTCCTTGGAATCACATCAAATTGTAGCTTGAACATACTAGAAAATACCATGTACCTTTATATGAAGCTAAGAAAATGCACCGCTCCTTACATTCATACAGATTAAAGAAAAAGTGGTGGTTTGTTTTCGACTTGAATTGTTTCATTTAAAAGAAGATCTTTCAAGCTTTCTAGCCATGTATTTCTTATTTTTATGAGGCAAGTATTCGCTGAGATTCTGGTTTTATTATTTACGTGTCTGTGAAGAGAGATGACAGAGACAGAGAAGACAGAGAGCTCACCCTGTCTGCTTTCTTAATTTTACAAAAGCACAGCGTATTGTTATTATGAGTGTATACACTGCATGTGTTCGCTAGCCTTGGACTTATGTTTGCACAGCTAGGCTGCGGAACTAGACCTTGTGGACTGTGTAGAGAAGTTGGACGTGAGCTGCCTCCATGTATTTGTAAAGAAACTCTAGGACCGATTCTGTTCACCCTGTACATGCTTCCTTTAGGATATGTCATTAGGGAGCACTCTATTAATTACCATAGTTATGCAGATGACACTCAGTGGTATCTATCTATTAAACCTGTTAACACAAACCAGTTAACCAGACTTCAAGCCTGTCTAACTGACATAAAGGCCTGGATGACCAGTAACTTTTTACTTTTAAACTCAGAGAAAACAGAAGTCATTGTATTTGGGCCAAAAAATCTCAGAAATAACTTTTCTAAAATTATAGCTACTCTAGATGGCATAACCCTGGCCTCTAGCACTACTGTAAAAAACCTTGGAGTTATTTTTGATCAGGACATGTCCTTTAACTCACACATAAAACAAGTCTCTAGAACTGCCTTCTTTCACCTGCGCAACATTGCCAAAATTAGGAACATCCTGTCTCAAAATGATGCAGAAAAACTAGTCCATGCATTTGTTACCTCAAGGCTAGATTACTGTAACTCATTACTATCTGGATGTCCCAGTATAACCATAAAAAGCCTCCAGTTAATCCAGAATGCCGCAACCAGGGTCCTGACAGGAACTTGCAGAGATCATATTTCTCCTATATTGGCTTCTCTTCTAGAATGGCGCCTGTTAGGTGGCAGTCTGTTACAGCAGCTCCTCTGATTGTTTTTTGTTTTTTGCAAGTTTTTTACTGAATTATCATCTGTTCATCCAAGTCAAATCAAGATCTATGCTTTCTCTCTGATAACGGATGAAAGTGGATGAGTTGGGTTTTTCGAATTCCTGTGGAAAGACATATGGAGATTATGGAAACTGCATCAGAAAATATACGTTTCTGTGGCAACGGCATCTATACAAGGGTGCAACTGTTAGCTCTCAAGGGAACAAGTCTGCTTCTTGGTATAAAACCTGAAATCCCCCAAGACCCGAGGAGGCGCAGGAGGGGCTGTAGACCAGGAGTGAAGCATCAAGAAAAACGTAGGAGATTTAAACCATTTCTCCCAAAAATTATTATGGGGAATGTGGGGTCACGCTGCAACAAAGTGGATGAACTTACAGCTCTAGCTAGCAGCCAGCGAGAGTACAGAGAGTGTAGCTTGCTTTGCCTCACCGAGAACTGGCTGAATAAAAATATACCGGACAGCTCGCTTGAGCTGCCTGGGTTCTCACTAGTGCGAGCGGACAGGAGCAAACAGAGCGGCAAGAAAAGAGGAGGTGGTCTCGCAGTTTTTGTTAACTCTAAATGGTGCAACCCTGGACATGTAACAGTGAAAGACTGTATCTGTACTCCAGACATTGAGCTGTTGGTGGTTGGACTGAGGCCATACTACCTGCCCCGTGAGTTTTCACACGCCATTGTTGTGACTGTTTACATTCCTCCATCAGCTGCAGCACAGAGTGCATGCGACATCATCCACACAGTTGTCGCTGGTCTCCAAACAAAACACCCCAGTGCCCTTATACTAATTAAAGGGGATTTTAACCATGTCAGTATTTCGGGAACTCTGACCAACACGAGAAAATAAGATTCTTGATCTCCTTTATGCCAATGTGAAGGAGGCATACAGCTCTTCAGCCCTACCCCCACTTGGTGGATCAGATCACAACTTAATATATTTAGTACCAACATACAAGCCTGTAGTAAGAGAGCAGTCTGCTACCAAGAGGTATGTGAAAGTTTGGTCAAAGGATGCTGAGGAGGCCCTGCAGGAGTGCTTCAGGGTTACAAACTGGGACCTTTTCATGGACGCTCATGGTGAGGACATCAAAGGCATCTCTCACTGCATCACAGATTACATCCACTTCTGTGAGGACAGTATTGTTCCATCCAAAAAAGTTCGTTGTTTCCCCAATAATAAGCCATGGATAAATAAGTACATTAAAGGCCTCCTCAATAAGAAGAAGAGGGCGTTCATGGCAAGAGACGAGGAACTCCGAGCCGCACAGAAGGAACTCAAGAGGAAGCTGAGAGAGGCAAAGCAGCTCTATAGAGAGAGTAGAGCACAAGTTGAGACAGAACAATATCAAAGAGATGTGGAATGGGATGAAAATAATGACTGGTTATAAGAAGTCGCACACTGCTGTGAAAGGAGACTCAAAGTTTGCTAATGAACTTAACCCTCTGGGGTCGACGCACATGCTGGCACGTTTTGACGCATCTTTTCCTGATAAGGCCGAAACAAACTTAAATTACGCCGTCAAATCTGATCATACAGATAAAAGAAATATATCACTCAAATCTGTAAAGGGTGTAGTTTTAGTTGTATACCATCATAATAACAACAAAACGTTGTGCTTTTTTTAAATAAAGAAAGCCGACAGGGTGCACTCTCGGCCTTTTCTGTCTCTGCCATTTCTCTTCACAGACGCGTAAATAAAACAACCAGAATCTCAGCGAATACCTGCCTCATAAAAATAAGAATTATATGGCTAGAAAGCTTGAAATGTTTTCTTTTAAATGAAACAATTCAAGTCAAAAACAAATCATCACTTTTTATTTAATCCGTATGAACGTAAGGAGAAGTCCGTTTTTTCCTGTCTCACCTCATTACAGGTAATGCGGTCCCGCCTTGTACACTGTCCACTGTTCACATGTAAATAATCTCAGGTGAACCAGGTAAATATGTGCATACCCCCGAGAAATGACATAAAACGTCAAACTTCATCATAGAATTTACTCACTTTTTCTGCGCGTTTGGATGATGGCGCGTCACGGACGTGAAGAAGCGCTTCTTGTATTCCACACAGAGACAAATAGTTTAGTTTAGCTTGTCCTCAGAGTAAAAACACTGATTTTAACTCAAATGAGGATCGTTTGTTTTGTATTGTGCTGCACTAATCCGTCCCATCTACATTGACTGAAAGGCTCATTATGCGCGTCTGGTTTGTCTGGTCGTTCAGTGCGTCTTTTGTCTTCTCAGGTAAATCACATGACTATTCATCCTCAGACACACCCTCTTGCATATGGCCTTTCTGGACAAAAAGTGTCTTAGAAAATTTAAATCAGTGCATAATGAGCCTTTCAGTCAATGTAGATGGGACGGATTAGTGCAGCACAATACAAAACAAACGATCCTCATTTGAGTTAAAATCAGTGTTTTTACTCTGAGGACAAGCTAAACTAAACTATTTGTCTCTGTGTGGAATACAAGAAGCGCTTCTTCACGTCCGTGACACGCCATCATCCAAACGCGCAGAAAAAGTGAGTAAATTCTATGATGAAGTTTGACGTTTTATGTCATTTCTCGGGGGTGTGCACATATTTACCTGGTTCACCTGAGATTATTTACATGTGAACAGTGGACAGTGTACAAGGCGGGACCGCATTACCTGTAATGAGGTGAGACAGGAAAAAACGGACTTCTCCTTACGTTCATACGGATTAAATAAAAAGTGATGATTTGTTTTTGACTTGAATTGTTTCATTTAAAAGAAAACATTTCAAGCTTTCTAGCCATATAGTTCTTATTTTTATGAGGCAGGTATTCGCTGAGATTCTGGTTGTTTTATTTACGCGTCTGTGAAGAGAAATGGCAGAGACAGAAAAGGCCGAGAGCGCACCCTGTTGGCTTTCTTTATTTAAAAAAAGCACAATGTTTTGTTGTTATTATGATGGTATACAACTAAAACTAAACCCTTTACAGATTTGAATGATATATTTCTTTTATCTGTACGATCAGATTTGACGGAGTAATTTAAGTTTGTTTCGGCCTTATCAGGAAAAGATGCGTCAAAAAGCACCGGCGCGTGCGTCGACCCCAGAGGGTTAAACTGAATGACCTGACGCAAACGCTTTGGGTATCCTTCCACAAGCTTCCCACAACAGTTTAATGGAATTTTGGCCCCTTCCTCCTGACAGAACTGGTGTAATTGAGTCAGGTTTGTAGGCCGCCTTGCTCTCACACGTCTTTTCAGCTCTGACCACAAATTTTCTATGGGATTGAGATCAGGGCTTTGTGATGGCCACTCCAAAACATTGACTTTGTTGTCCTTAAGCCACTTTGTAACCAATTTTGCATTACGCTTAGGGTCATTGTCCATTTGGAAGACCCATTTGTGCCCAAGCTTTAACTTCCTGGCTGATGTCTTGAGATGCTGCTTCAATATTTCAACATACTGTTCTTTCTTCATGATGCCATCTATTTTGTGAAGTGCACCAGTCCCTCCTGCAGCAAAACACCCCCACAACATGATGCTGCCACCTCCGTACTTCACAGTTGGGATGGTGTTCTCAGGCTTGAAGGCTTCCCCTTTTTTCCTCCAAATATGACGATGGTCAATATGGCCAAACAGTTCAATTTTTGTTTCGTCAGACCACAGGACATGTCTCCAGAAATTAGGGTCTTTGTCCCTGTGTGTATTTGCAAAGTGTAATCTGGCTTTTTTATGTTGCTTTTGGAGTAATGGCTTTTTCCTCCCTGAGTAGCCTTTCAGCGCATGTTGGTACAGGACTCGTTTCACTGTGGATAGTGCTACACTCTTACCAGCTTCAGCCAGCATCTTCACAAGGTCTTTTGCTTTTGTTCTGGGATTGATACGCACATTCCGCACCAAAACACGTTCATCTCTTGGACTCAGGAGCCGTCTCCTTCCTGAGCGGTATGATGGCTGGACATTCCCATGTTGTTTATACTTGCGTATAATTGTTTGAACAGATGAACGTGGCACCTTCAGGCATCTGGAAATTGCTCCCAAGGATGAACGAGTCTTGTGGAGGTCCACAATTCTCTTCCTGATGTCTTGGCTGATTTCTTTAGACTTTCCCATGGTGTCACAAAAGGAAGCAGTGTGTTGAGGTGTGCCTTTAAATACATCCACAGGTGTGCCTCCAATCAACTCAAGTGGTGTCAGTTAACCTATCAGACCCTTCCAAAGCCATGACTTCATCATCTGGGCTTTCCCAAATAGTTTAAAGGCATAGTAACCTTAGTGTATGTAAACCTTTGACTTTGAAGAAAGTAATACAAAAATCTCTAATAAATTCTCTCACACATTATTTTGACATTTAGCAAATATAAATTATTTTGTGAATCCGAACGGGCCTAAAACTGAAAATGTTTTGTATGATTTAATATCAGACAGTAAGAAAAAAAAAGTTATATGTCTTTTTATACAGTGTATGTAAACTTTTGGTTTCAACTGTACATCTTAAAATTGTGGTGGATATGGTGGCTTAAGGTAGATCTGCAAAATTAAAACACTCCTTAAACCCTCAACACTCATCAAAGTGTGCATCTGCAACAGGTTTTGTTACAGTTGAATTTCTTAAAAACCCAGTTATATAGTTCAAATTAACCTTGCACAAGTTGTGTGTATCATGTGTAGCTAAATAGCAAGCTATGTATTCTATAACCTTGGAGAAACTGTCACACCAAAAGTCTTTAGATATATAATAGATATAGATATACAGTTACCATTATGCAATTAACATTCCTAACCTGTGTACAATTTAACATAAACACTTGTATGATAAGTACTTGTATTTTTTATTATATAGCTAAGTTCAAAGAGATCTGTCCTGGTGGAATGGGCTACACTGTTCTACCAAACCCACCTGTCAATAAGCCAATCACCATTCACCAGGAGCCCATTGACCTGCCATCCCCCCAGCCCCTGCCAACACCAGAGAGACCTGTGGAGGCTTTTGGGAAACCAGAGGAAATTATACCAGGTAAGCTTCTACCATATAATATTACAGTTCAGTCCAGTTTAACTTCATATATGTAGCACAAGTGAACGCTGATACTGGGCTAGATGTTTGTTAGCTCGTGTGTTTCAAATACAGGTAAAGGTAATCAAAAAAATCAATAATATTTTACACTTACAAAGTATAGTTAGGTACAGTAATGTACAGTTTAATAAAATTAAAGCCATGGCAGACCCAGTTTTATCTTATTTTGAGACACTGGTGCAGTGTGGAGTATCGATTGCTCCAGTGTGCACCAAGGTCTCCCATACAGATCTGTTATACCCAGAACACGTAAAAAAGGCAGGTTGACCAAATTACATCTATTGGTTTCTTTGAATGCGTAGAATCGAGCCACCAAACCAATGCCCATCCTGGGTTACTGTACTCATCCTTTGGTACCCCACAAAGCTACACTAGTAATTATGCAGACAAAAAACACTACAACTCAGAGTCCAGTAGAAAACCTGCACCACCAAAGTTGATATGCCTGACTATACAGTAATGAAGACTGTTGTGCTAATAAACACCTTATCATCATCTTAGCATTTTATACAATTTGACTTTAAAGATTAGTGAATTACGGCTGAATGCGATCGTAAGATAAACATTTAATTCATGGTCATCACGTTGAAGCACCATCAGCTTAGACCAGATGTCAACCTGTCCGCTGGGTGGAAAATTACAATATACTGTGATTCTGTTAATTCCAAAACTTACCCTGAAACAGATACCTCCAGCTGGATTTCATTTGGCATATTTTTGAAGCATCTCATTTAGGCAATGCAGAGACATCTGTAATTATCCATTCACTGAAATGTGGTCTTAATCTATCAGTATCACTGTGCAAGTGTCTCAATAAAATATGTCTACACTGTGACATGAATAGCAATCTTACTTTTGCAAATTACAGTTTCAAAGTAACACTACAAATCCTGATTTATGGTCCATCTTACATGTGATTAGGAACCCAGATATTAAAAGAAGCATCTCTCTTGTGACATTTGTTTGAAAAAGACAAGGATTCAAGTTCTCTGGCTCACTTTTCATTTCCTTCAATCACAGACCACAGTCCTTCAGAAGTAGGAGAGAAAGGGGGAGATAAATCTGGGTAAGACAGGGATAGGAGGTTCACCCTCTCTTGTTATTATTCAGGACATGCTTGGCGACTATCAAGGAAAGGAGAAATTTTGCAATGTCTTAGCCAAATGCAGACAGAGTCCAAATTACTGCTAAGCTTCTCTCTAAAAGAGCAGCACAGATTTTTCCAGACATACAGGACAGGCCTCAAAAACATCTGGCGAAAATCCACCACCCAAAACCTGTGTACACTAGTGTTTAGATACCACCAGACATTAAGGTGGCGCCTCACAGCTGTACACATTGGCATTTTGCCATGACAGAAAGTTGTGCTGAGTGGAAAGAAGAGAAGAGGTATTACTTTATATCCTTTGTATTGTTAGAGTTCAGACATAAAAATGTACTCATCATTATTTGACCTTTTCACAAGAAATAAAGATATGTATCTATGTATGCAATAAAGGTGTTTCACATCACTGAAATCAATTGCAAATTATGTGTTTGCATTTCATCTGCTATGGTCTACTATGATTTAATATAATGGTCTACTATCATTTAATAAAACCCCAACCTGCAGACACAGGTTGTTCAGATTTACTGTACAGGTATTGACAATGTTGGAAATTTGTGAAAGTTAGATGCTCAATCAATCTATTCCAATAGCCCCTCTGTGCTATCTAGTATAGATCAGCTTACAGGGGAGAATTCACATAGATCTTTTGCATAAAATGAAAAATTCTCAAAAATGATCCCAGTGCTAATTTTTGAAGAAATGGAGTCCAGACAAAGAAATCCATGTGTCACCATCCACTTTAATCTAAAGAGTTTAAATTTTAGATCAGCAAAATACACTGGATAAGATATAGCTTCAATAGACTGTTAACTTATTCAACTAGCTGGAGTTTTAATTTAGTTACTAAATAACAGTTAGCAGGCTAGTTAGATACAAGAACCACAGGTTTGCACCATTTAAAAAACATGAAACTGTATCCGTTACAGAATCAATTTTATTTTTTTACAATAATACATTTTTGCAATAATTTGTACAAACATGCACATTTGTTTCTTTTTTTTTCTTTGGTCAGTAGCAACAGCTTCACCAGATCAGGTAGGTTGGGTGCTTTAAGGAGTGAAAATCTGTAGTTTGAAGCAGTGTGCATGCACACGTACTCCCCCCAGCCAGTGAGGAGTTATAGAATCACCTTTGCATGAAGTCAGCAACATTTCTGCATGACTTTGGCAGGTCAGCACAGAGCCACAAGTCAGTGTGTGTATACATATGATATGTATATGTGTATGTAAGTATCAAAAATTGACAGACCCATGGCTGTGTTCCATACAAATCCAGACAGTGGCAGGCAGTTTGTGCTTTCTGGCTTGCTCGCTGAGCTGCTTATTTTGGCTCTGTTATTAAACTGCAGTCAGTTGCCTTGCTAATCTGCTTCCCAGCACAGCACTTGAATTGCATGTCAGAAAGTGTGTGTCAAGCTTAAATGGTTACATTTGGACTGAAACATATGCATACAGTGCTTTGTTGACCTTGTCCCTGTGGTATTATTGTCTGTCTTGTCACTAAAGGAGCTGGTAGTTCCTGTGGTTAGTAATAGGCCAGTAATTGAACCTATCCTGCCCCAGCTATCTCCGGGTGTGTCCACTATCAAGATGGAGGCAGCCTACCCAGGTGTTTTCTTCTCTACCCTTTATTCTTTATGGTACAGTGGCCAGTTCATTATACCTCAGAGTCAAGTTTTCAAGCCTATAGAACTAGAATGTAATGTTAGAATGATAACAGTAGCACAATTATAATTTTTAGCAAATATGTAGGCGAAGCAAAATTCAATTCAATTCAATTCAATTTTATTTGTATAGCGCCAAATCACAATACAAATCATCTCAAGGCACTTTACAAAAACTAAAACTAAAAACCCAACAATTCCCTTATGAGCAAGCACTTGGCGACAGTGGAGAGGAAAAAACTCCCTTTAACGGAAGAAAAAAAAACCTCCAGCAGAACCGGGCTCAGTTTGGGCGGCCATCTGCCTCGACCGGTTGGGGTGAGTGGATAGAGCAGAGAGAAAAGAACAGCAACAATAAACAACAAATAGACACTGCAAGTTGGTGGGGCCAGTAACTGCACATCAGCGATAAACAGCTCCAGGACCATGGACACTTGCAGAAGGTACAGAGAGAGAGAGAGAGAGAGAGAGAGGGAGGGAGAGAGCACAAACTAGGGTAGAGAGAGAGCACAAGGTTAGTAACATTCAATGGTGGAATATACATGAGGTGGGAGAGAAGGGGGGGGGGGGGGGGGGGGGGGTTAGGGTAGGGGAGCTCAGTGTACCGATGGTCCTCAGGCAGTCTAGGCCTATAGCAGCATAACTAACTAAGGGATGGTTCAGGGTTGCCTGAAGCCAGCCCTAACTATATGCTTTGTCAAAGAGGAAGGTTTTAAGTCTAGCCTTAAAAGTACAGAGAGTGTCTGCCTCCTGAACCAGACTGGGAGCTGCTTCCACAGGAGAGGAGCTTGATAGCTAAAGGCTCTGCCTCCCATTCTGCTTTTGAGAACTCTGGGAACCACAAGTAGGCCTGCACTCTGAGAGCGAAGTGGTCTATTGGGATAATATGGTACTATGAGGTCTTTAAGGTATGAAGGAGCTTGATTATGAAGGGATTTGTATGTGAGAAGAAGGATTTTAAATTCTATTCTATATTTTACAGGGAGCCAATGAAGAGAAGCCAATATAGGAGAAATATGATCTCTCTTGCTAGTTCCTGTCAGGACTCTGGCTGCGGCATTCTGGATTAATTGGAGGCTTTTTATTAAGATATTAGGACATCCAGATAGTAATGAGTTACAGTAATCTAGCCTTGAGGAAACAAATGCATGGACTAGTTTTTCTGCATCATTTTGAGACAGGATGTTCCTAATTTTGGAAATGTTGCGCAGGTGAAAGAATGCAGTTCTAGAAATTTGTTTTATGTGTGAGTTAAAGGACATGTCCTGGTCAAAAATAACTCCAAGGTTTTTTACAGTAGTGCTGGAGGCCAGGGCTATGCCATCTAGAGTAGCTATAATTTTAGAAAAGTTATTTCTGAGATTTTTAGGCCCAAATATAATGACTTCTGTTTTCTCCGAGTTTAAAAGTAAAAAGTTACTGGTCATCCAAGCCTTTATGTCAGTTAGACAGGCTTGAAGTCTGGTTAACTGGTTTGTGTTAACAGGTTTAATAGATAGATATAACTGAGTGTCATCCGCATAGCAGTGGTAATTAATAGAGTGCTTCCTAATGATATATCCTAAAGGAAGCATGTACAGGGTGAACAGAATCGGTCCTAGCAGAGAACCTTGTGGAACTCCATAACTAACTTTTGTCCGTGTGGAAGGTTCATCATGGACATGAACAAACTGGAATCTGTCCGATAAATAGGATTGGAACCACTTTAACGCTGTTCCTCTGATACCAATCACATGCTCCAGTCTCTGTAATAAGATGTTGTGGTCAATGGTGTCGAATGCTGCACTAAGGTCTAGGAGGACAAGTATCGAAACAAGTCCATTATCTGAGGCTAAGAGAAGATCGTTGGTAACTTTCAACAGTGCTGTTTCTGTACTATGATGTGCTCTAAATCCTGATTGGAAATCTTCAAATAGTTCATTCCTGTGTAAGTGGTCTGATAGCTGCTTAGCAACAGCTTTTTCTAGGATTTTAGAAATAAATGGCAGGTTGGATATTGGTCTATAATTAGCCAAGACACCTGGATCAAGACTAGGCTTTTTGAGTAAAGGTTTGATTACTGCAGTCTTAAAGGCCTGTGGTACGTAGCCTGATACTAGAGATAAATTTACCAAGTCCAATAAAGATGAGTTCATTAATGGCAGGGTGCCTTTAAGCAGTCTAGTCGGGATGGGGTCCAAGAGACACGTTGATGATTTCGATGAAGCAACTACTGATGTAAATTCAGAGAGATCTATAGGAGAGAAGCAGTCTAAACATAACTGAGGTCCTACAGATGATTCAAGAGCTACTGTAGTAAAAGATTCATTTATTGCAGGTATAGGAAGCATCTGCTGAATTTTCTCTCTAATAGTTGTGATTTTATTTGTAAAGAAACTCATAAATTCATCACTGCTGAGAGCTAAGGGAACACTGGGCTCAACGGAGCTGTGACTTTTTGTCAGCCTGGCTACAGTGCTGAAAAGAAACCTGGGATTGTTCTTATTTTCCTCTATTAGTGATGAATAGTATGCAGTTCTGGCTTTACGGAGAGCTTTTTTATATGTTAGTAGACTGTTTTTCCAGGCTAGAAAAATTTCCTCTAAGTTTGTGGAACGCCACTTCCTTTCCAGCCTTCGTGATGCCTGCTTTAAGGTACGAACATGTAAATTATACCATGGGGCTAGTCTTCTCTGAATCACTAACTTCTTTTTCAGAGGGGCTACAGAATCAAGCGTTTCACGCAGTGAGGTTACAGCGCTGTCAACAACATGATCAATTTGGTAGGGAGTAGGATTAAGGCAGCTGCCCTCCACTATGTTTATACTTGGCATAGATGCAAATAAAGATGGAATCATTTTCTTAAATTTATTAACAGCGTTGTCGGATAAACATCTGCTGTAGTGGAATTTTCTTCCAGACGCTGCATGATCCATCATTTTAAATTCGAAAGTTATTAAAGAATGATCTGACAAAACAGGATTTGGGGGAAAAATTATTAGATGTTCAATTTCGATGCCATAGGTCAGAACAAGATCAAGGGTGTGATTAAAACAGTGGGTGGGTTTATTAACGTTTTGAATGAAACCAAATGAATCTAATATAGAATTAAATGCAATGCTGAGGCTGTTATTTTCAACATCTACATGAATGTTAAAATCTCCCACTATAATGACTTTATCTGATCTAAGCACTAAATCAGACAGGAAGTCAGGGAATTCAGTTAAAAACTCTGAGTAAGGAACAGGTGGACGGTACAAAATGACAAGTAGAACTGGTTTTTGTGTTTTCCAGTTTGTATGTGAGAGACTAAGAGTGAGGCTCTCAAATGAGTTATAATTGTTCTGAGGATGAAAGTTTAATAATAAGTTTGACTGGAAGATTGCAGCTACTCCTCCACCTCGACCTGTGCTTCGAGGAACATGATAATTTTTATGACTGAGGGGGGTTGATTCATTCAGACTGACATATTCATCCTGCTGTAACCAGGTTTCAGTAAGATAAAGTAGGTCAATTTGGTGATCAGTTATCAAATCATTTACTAACAGAGATTTAGAAGAAAGGGACCTAATATTTAATAATCCACATTTGACAGTTCTGTTTTTCTGTTCAATAAGAGGAGTGGTCTTAATTTTTATTAAGTTTTTATGAATAACTCCTCTTCTGTTAACTTCTGATTTGTTTGATTTATATGTTCGAGGGGCAGACACAGTCTCTATGTGGTTTGAAGGGGGCGGCGGCTCTAAGGAAACTGCAGAGAAGCGTTTTAGACTGAGTCTCTGCATCCCGGTCCCCACCCTGGATTGTCAGGCTTTAGGTCGGCTAAGAAACTCGGCCAAATTCCTAGAGATGAGAGCTGCACCATTCAAAGTGGGATGGATGCCATCTCTCGCTATCAGACCGGGTTTTCCCCAGAAAGTGGCCCAATTGTCTATGAAGCCCACATCGTTTGCTGGACACCACCTAGACAGCCAGCGACGGAACGATGACATGCGGCTAAACATGTCATCGCTGGTCAGATTGGGGAGGGGTCCAGAGAAAACTACGGAGTCCGACATTAATTTAGCAAAGTTACACACCGACTCAACATTAATTTTAGTGACCTCCGATTGGCATAATCGGGTGTCATTGCTGCCGACGTGAATAACAATTTCCCCATATTTACGATTAGCCTTAGCCAGCAGCTTCAGATTTGACTCGATGTCGCCCGCTCTGGCCCCAGGAAACATTTGACTATGGTCGCTGGTGTCTCTAGCTTCACGTTCCTGACTATGGAATCACCAATTATCAGAGTCGGTTTCTCAGCGGGTGTGTCGCTGAGCGGGGAAAATCTATTAGAAACATGAACAGGCAGGTGATGAGCCGTGGGCTTCTGCTTAGGAGTATGTTTCCTTCGGACCGTCACCCAGGCTAATTCTCCGGGCTGCTCCGGAGCTGCCCTTGGACCGCTAACAGACCCTGAGCTCGGTGGCTCCACACCAGCTAACGGGGCTAGGCTAGCTGGCTTTTGTTCGAAGGTGCGGAGCCGCGCTTCCAAATCAGTGATCCTCGCCTCCAAGGCTAACAGAACCTTACACTTAATACAGGTATCATTATCGCTAAAGGAGGCAGAGGAATAACTAAACATGTGGCACACCGAGCAAGAAAGAGAGGGAGAGGCCATGTTAGCAAGCTAACTAGCTAGCTAAGCTAACCGGTAGGCCAACGAGCGCTAAGTCAGGAAATAGCAACAAACACCGGTCAAAACAGAAAGGTACCCGACCAGCACCGGAATGCAGCAGCCAGTGAACCGTTCAAAGTCTAGCCGGTTCCCAGGTGTGCCAAACCACAGCTAGTCTGCCGCCAGTCTGCAGACGAACCACACAACACACACAACACGACACGCCTGCAAGACAAAAGTGATTCGCTTACCCGGATGTTCAGCTACTCACCTCAGAACTCTTAGATGAAAAGTAAGCCACACCATAAAAGAAGCCTTTATTAAACTAAAAGCACAGCTCAGTGAGAGGAAGTACAGCTGACATCTGGAAGCAACACAAAACCAGCTGTGGGTCCTCAAAAGGGCACTCTACAGTGATCTTTTTACAGTGGCTATAGAACAAGTAGTGGTTAAAGCTATATGTTATTTGCTGATTTCAATATTTATGCCACTTGTATGTCTTTCTCCACTGTGTTGAGCCACAGCCATGCTCTCACTCCAGTGAAGCCCGTTCGCTAGTGGGACTAATTTTCTGAAACAGTCCTTTTATTTTTTTATTTTATTTCTTATTCTCACTATTAGATTAAGCCATGTTGATATTTATATGATCAGAGATTCATATAATGTATAGGACTGATTAATATCATGTATATTAATGAAAACTTTACATTGTAGAGAAAACACAACATTATGCATTTGGGGATACGGCCAGACTGGATACACCATTCATGTCCTTTGTTTATATTTATTACACACAGGAAAGTGTAGAAGATACACACAGTATACTTCATAAACTCAGGAATAGGGATGAATAGGGATGGTGTTTCTATCTCATCTTTCATAAATATTTCTGGCCTTGCTCTGGATTTTGGGTCCCATTAGATACCTACATTATCTGTGTGTGTGTGTGTGTGTGCGCGCGCGCGCTCTAGAAATAGGTGTGGAGAAGAGGAACTGGTTGGACTGAACTGCTTAGTCTACAGGAATTCATATATTTAATTAGACTCACCTGTTACATAAATTGATCTGTGTTTTCAGCTGATTCACAGTAATTTACTAAAATTGGCATAACAATCACCACATGAATGCTGAATACAGGCAAAGCAGCAAAGACATCACATTTTTGCAGTGTTTGTGTTCTGCTTGTTCAGCAGATGTTTGATAAATTGCCGTCCTGCTCTGCACAGAGAGCAGGGAAGAGATGGGCATTCCCCATATCCATATGGCCCTTGTGTTAGGAGAGTCAAAATAAAGGCAGATTGACATTTGATCACCATCTTTTTGTTTTTTTTCTGATATTGAAACTATAAAATTGACATCCCCACTCAGTAAAACTAGAATTATTTAACAGGTGCACACAAAAACATAATAACAAAGCAATATAGTATGTACAAAGTAATACTGGGATAGAATAAAAAACACTTAAGCTCATATAATGTACATGTTAACACCGAATATTCAGGTTTAGATATTACTTTTAAAATTCCGTCTAAATGTAAACAGCAAATTTCATCAACATCACACTGAGTTAAATCTAAAAAGAGTTCATTTAAGATTTATGATGTCTAAATAGTCACTAGACTATACTTGTCAAACCATGGTGATGTGATGAAACTAGAATTATTTAACAGGTGCACACAAAAACATAATAACAAAGCAATATAGTATGTAGGTTGGTTGTAATACAGCCTGTTATGCTTCTGAAAGTAGGGATGTCAAAAAGCAAACAACTGACCATGAAGTCATGAACCTGGTTAGCAGCTGGCATTAATACTCTGATCTGTGCCAATTAATTACTGCTGTCTGATGCCAAAATCCAACACTGTCACCTGTCATCCAGTGAGATTTTTACAAATTCAAACTTCAAGGACCATGGTTCAGGATTCAGGATTGCACAGTGTAACAGTGTAACACAAGAATTAGAAAAATAATAATTCACATATTTAACTTAAAAAATAAATCTGAAATATGCAAAAGAAAGAAAAAAGTATGTAAAAGTGGCATGAAAATATGTAAAATATACACTCACTTTATTAGGTACATGTGTAGCTAAAACAAATGCCCTTGAATAGAGCTGACCTGTAGTGAATCCTCCCTTCATGAAGATAATGCTGTTCTCAAACCTGAATAGTAATAGGTAAATACATTTGTTGAAATAATCCGAACATATGTATTTGATGTAATTAATGTATATTTCTGTGTTTTTTTTTATTGGTAGAGGTTGTTGTGAGGAGCTCTCCACCTGCGCCAGTGGAGATCCTACCATCTAATGCAGGCCAGGACATTGCCCCCACCCAGTTAACTGGTATGAATAAAACATTTTTATTGTCTTTTTATTTGTCTTTCATGGACTGCGTTTCAGTCCATGAAATAATATATACAGTATCTCACAGAAGTGAGTACACCCCTCACATTTTGTAAATAGTTTATCGTATCTTTTCATGTGACAACACTGAAGAAATGACAATTTGCTGCAATGTAAAATAGTGAGTGTACAGCTTGTATAACAGTATAAATTTGCTGTCCCCTCAAAATAACTCAACACACAGCCATTAATGTCTAAACCGCTGGCAACTGGCAACAAGTGAAAATGTCCAAATTGGGCCCAAAGTGTCAATATTTTGTGTGAGCACCATTATTTTCCAGCACTGCCATAACCCTCTTGAGCATGGAGTTCACCAGAGCTTCACAGGTTGCCACTGGAATCCTCTTCCACTCCTCCATGATGACATCATGGACCTGGTGGATGTTAGAGACCTTGTGCTCCTCCACCTTCCGTTTGAGGATGCCCCACAGATGCTCAATAGGTTTTAGGTCTGGAGAAATGCTTGGCCAGTCTATCAACTTTTACCCTCAGCTTCTTTAGCAAGGCAGTGGTCATCTTGGAGGTGTGTTTGGGGTCGTTATCATGATGGAATACTGCCCTGCATCCCAGTCTCCGAAGGGAGGGGATCATGCTCTGCCTTCAGTATGTCACAGTACATGTTGGTATTCATGGTTCCCTCAATAAACTTTAGCTCCTGTTGGAACTGGAATTTCCTCCCTCAGTTCCGCGTGTTCGTGTGATTGATGAAGCGGAGACGATGAATGTGGTCTCAAATTAGCCATTTATTAAAGCACACTGAATAAAGCAGTTACAGAGCTCTGGGTCAAATTCTCCCTAGCCGATAACGCACTATCCGTCAGGGCAAGAAGTCTGACTCCTGTCTTTCCCTGACCCAGTGATAATATTACAGAATGAAATGTGCAATCTTTAGGAAGTTGGCGTGTTCTTCTCCCATAGGTTGAGAACGGTGGGATGTCCTGATGTATCACTGTTGCTATGCCTCCAGGCAGAGGTCAACCTGCCCTGCATGACAGAGTACAACAACAAAAGCAACAGGCGCATCTTATCTGATGTTATGCCTAGTTCACTTCTTGCACTGTGAGAAACCTTGCAATTACTGAAAAACATGTTCATCTCTAAACTGCTACTGTTTTGCACCTACCAAATGCTTCATGACTATACCTGTGATAATGCCTTATACCTCTATAATGTAATAAAGGTAATAATTCCCACACTCCCCAGCACTCATGCAGCCCCAGACCATGACACTCCCAACACCATGCTTGACTGTAGGCAAGACACACTTGTCTTTGTACTCCTCACCTGGTTGCCGCCAGACACACTTGACAACATCTGAACCAAATAAGTTTATCTTGGTCTCATCAGACCACAGGACACAGTTCCAGTAATCCATGTCCTTAGTCTGCTTGTCTTCAGCAAACTGTTTGCGGGCTTTCTTGTGCATCATCTTTAGAAGAGGCTTCCTTCTGGGACGACAGCCATGCAGACCAATTTGATGCAGTGTGCGGCGTATGGTCTGAGCACTAACAGGCTGACCCCCCACCCCTTGAACCTCTGCAGCAATGCTGGCAGCACTCATACTCCTATTTCCCAAAGACAACCTCTGGATATGACGCTGAGCATGTGCACTCAACTTCTTTGGTCGACCATGGTGAGGCCTGTTCTGAGTGGAACCTGTCCTGTTAAACCGCTGTATGGTCTTGGCCACCGTGCTGCAGCTCAGTTTCTGGGTCTTGGCAATCTTCTTATAGCCTGGGCCATCTTTATGTAGAGCAACAATTCTTTTTTTCACATCCTCTGAGAGTTCTCTGGCATGAGTTGCCATGTTGAACTTCCAGTGACCAGTATGAAAGAGTGAGAGTAATAACACCAAATTTAACACACCTGCGCCCCATTCACACCTGAGACCTTGTAACACTAACGAGTCACATGACACCGGGGAGGGAAAATAGTAATTGGGCCCAATTTGAACATTTTCACTTAGGGGTGTACTCACTTTTGTTGCCAGTGGTTTAGACAGTAATGGCTGTGTGTTGAGTTATTTTGAGGGGACAGCAAATTTACTGTCAAAGCTGTACACTCACTACTTTACATTGTAGCAAAATGTCGTTTCTTCAGTGTTGTCACATGAAAAGATATGATAAACTATTTACAAAAATGTGAGGGGTGTACTCACTTCTGTGAGATACTGTACATACATATATACATATATATATATATATATATATATATATACACACACTAGATATTAATTTGCTTTATTTAAAAATGCATAGGTGGCAAAAGATTTGTTTCAGAGTTAGTTATATTCATGTAGTGGAAAATAAGGCTACAACAACTAGTAGGGTTTGACTCCATCCGGGACCGCTCTAAATGCAAGTGATATTGGCGGGCATGCTGTGTGCTGTTATGTACTGCTGAATTATGGTTGCTATGCCCTACGTTTGCTATGTGCATTGCTGAGAGACACTATGTCTCTTTTTTTGGAACTGCAGCGAGAGTGAAGGTCATGGTCATTGACAGTGTATACGGGGGGTGGACCTGTACAGAGTGACGTCACCCATAGAATTCCCTTTGACGGCGTACAGGGGTACATATCTTGTGTTACAAAGCAAATAACATAAAAAATGGGAATATTAAAAGCATGTTTAAACTAAGACAACAAACCACAATGATTACTGTGGCAACAGTAGTAACTTAGTAATTGGCGCTGTTTTTTCAATGGAAGTCAATAGAGCCGGAGGGGAGTCAATCTACTTCCTGTATGGATTCAAACCTGGAAACCAAACTGGGCTTTTATTTTAAGCGTGAAAGTGCAAGATCCATTTAAATGTCATCACACTTAAAAATAATTCAAGTTTATTTTTTTATTACATGTGTAGCAAACTCATTGTTCCATCCATCCATCCATCTTCTTCTGCTTATTCGGGGCCATGTCGAATACTGTACGGGTTTCCAGAATACTTTCTCCAAGTCTGCAAAGCACATGTGAACTGATTGGGCAAACTCCCAAGAAATCTCGAGCACCATGGAGAGGGTATAGAGCTGGTCCAGTGTCCAGTGGATGCCACCGACCGCCTTCTTCCTGCTGGCCTCCCCAATCCAATCCCGAGCTGTTGTTGGAATTCTGAAAGTGAAAGTGAAAATTACTTATGTGGCCAAGTATACCTATACTTGGAATTTGTGCTCTGCTTTTAACCCATTCCAGCAGTGAACACACACACACTGTGAAGTGTGGGGGTCCGGTGCCTTGCTCAAGGGTCTCACCTCAGTCATGGTATTGAAGGTGGACAACCCCCCCACCAGGACACCCTAGGCCGCATCACCTAAACGTACTGTGAGGGACATTTGGCCAAAACCCTGTGTCAGAGAGGTCTTCAACTCCCACCTCTGAGAGAGCTTCAACCAGATCCCGAGTGAGGTTGGGGACATTGCATCCAAATGGACCATTTTCTTCACCTCCATTGCCGACAAAGCAGCTCAGAGCTGTGCTCGTAAGGTCTCTGGTGCCTGTCGTGGTGGCAATCCCTGAACCTGGTAGTGGACACCAGAGGTAAGGGATGTCATCAAGCAGACGAAGGAGTCCTGACAGTACGGTACTGGCGGTAGTGACAGGCCAATCGTGCCACGGCCCGGGCAGTGGCGGAGACAAAAACTCGGGTCTGGGAGAAGTTTGGTGAAGCCATGGAAGAGGCCTTGAGCCATGGCCTCGAGAAAATTCTGGCAAACCATCCGGCAAAGCCTCAGTGCTCTGCCAACACTGTTTATAGTGGAGGTGGGGAGCTGCTGACCTCGACTGGGGATACTGTTGGTCAGTGGAAGGAATACTTCGAGGATCTCCTCAACCCTGCCAATGCGTCTTCCATTAAAGAAGCAGATTCGCCCATCACCCAACCTGAAGTCATGGAGGTAGTTCGGCAGCTGCTCAGTGGCAATGCACTGGGGGTGGACGAGATCCGATGTTGGCTGTCATGGCTGACACATCAACGTCATCATGCAACATCGTGTGGCAATTGAGGACAGTACCCCTGTATTGGCAGACCAGGATGGTGGTCCCTCTTTTTAAGAAAGGCGACCAGAGGGTGTGTTCCAACTACAGACGCATCGCACTCCTCAACCTCCCTGGGAAGGTCTATGCCATCGTGCTGGAAAGGAGAATCCAGCCAATGGTAGAACCATGGATCCAGCAGGAAGAAAACCAATTGTTTAAGGTTCATATTTTGACAATAGGATGTTTGAAACAGACTGCTCTACATTCTTTTAGAAAAAATCCAATTAAGAGGGCCACTGGTGGTGTAGCGGTTACTGCACCTGTCCATCAAAGCAGAGTTCAATTCCAGGATTGGCTGTTGTGTGTTCCGCATGTCTCCCCTTGCTCTCTCTCCCTGCATTTCCTGTCACTTTCCACTGTCCTGTCAAATAAAGGCAAAAATTGCCCACAGAAACCAAAAAAAAATCCAATTAATCAGAAACATAATCAAATGATTAATCTATTATTAAAATTGCTGTTTGTTGCAGCACTACTGGAAACATTTGATTACGCTAAGGTAGCAGGCATAATTAGGTCATTTAGTAGGTTTTGTCTAAATAGGTGATTTATTGCGGTACATTGTTAATTAAGTTAGTTATGCATATGTTATACCCAAACATTTAACTGAGTGTAAGTATTTAGAAACAACTTGCTATTTTAAAACTTCTTTGTGTTGTGCATAAAATGAGACTCATTTTATACAAAGCAAAAATAAAGGATCTTCTAAATTTAAACTGATTTTGTTTAATTTACGGGTTGCATTCACTTCTGCGGTCATCTGCTCGAGGCTACTTTGTGGTGTATGATGTGAACTTGTGGTACTTTTAGATTAAGCAAATAACTTGTGGTACATTAGTGGTAAAGTGTGCTTCCTTGAAGCTCTTTGTAATATCTTGTGAGAACAATTAATAATTTGAAAATTGCTGCATTTATCTATGCCTCTCTGTCTTTTATGACCCAGAGGTTGATGAGTGCCAAATCAACCCTTATATTTGTGGCCAGGGGATTTGTTACAACACAGCTGAGCATTATACCTGCCACTGTGACGAGGGATATCACCTGGATGATGCCCAAACTACCTGTGTAGGTGAGAAATCCAGTGCTCAAAGTTGGTTGCTGAGGTTAAATATTACCTTGTGCATGTGCATGTCAGCAGGTTGGCCTCACTGGCCCAACAAGACTTTCAAAGAGAATGGCTCTAAAATGATAAATATGATTTTGTGGGCATCACAAACACCACAAAATTGTATGAGCTGATCCATTAGAGGAGATACAATTTGGAAAGTCTAGGAGAGCAGTATTACCATATATAGTGTATATAGGGTACTTATTTATTTATGTTATGTTACAAAATAGCAGTATGGGCTTTAGACACCATAGTTACACAGAGGTTATAGCACTGACTTCTGTTCAGTTCCAAACTGATATTGTCGTGTGTGTTCTGCTTTGTGTCCAGATGTAGATGAGTGTTTGCAAAGCCAATCTTTATGCTTTGGAGGTCGCTGCAAGAACACAGAGGGCAGTTTCCTGTGTTTGTGTCAGCAGGGATTCCAAATGGATGAACAGAGAACCAGTTGTGTTGGTAAATACTCACAACCTATGCTCACAAAACATATTTTGATGTTGATTTGAAAGACTTTTTTATATGCACACTTATTTTCTCATACAAAATTGTTTTACATGCATCTATATGGAACACACCCAGCATTTGCAGCAGAAACCCATACATGAATTTGGTTATAGCCATCTTTCTTCTGTCTAAAAATAAGATCAATCAATGCTTTCATAATGTCAGTGTATTTTTATAAAAAATACTTATTAAAGATGAACCACGGATATCACTCTATATCTATGTATTAATGAAATTTTCTTTTCTTTTGCTTTTGGCACACTTTGGCACACGTTTTTATCCCACCAGCTTGCCAACTACGTGCAAGGATCTGCACATAAAATCTTACCTGCGCATTAGCAGTGGCAGCATAAAAATGTTTGTGCCAGGAATATGTACATTTAGAAAAAGCACAATTCATACACAGAGTAATTTAAAGTGCTTTATAGAAATAAAAATTAAAATAAGAAACAGCAAATAGCAAGCAAACTTGAAATGACATTAAAGCAGAATCAGTGCAGATAAAACACATTAGATGAAACACTTTCAGTTGTCATATGCAGAGCTAAAAAGTTTTTAGCTTGGACTTAAACTTTGGCTTGTCTAACATCATCAGGAAGACTATTCCAGATTTTAGCTGCATAAAACTGAAACGCTGCTTCTCTATGTTTAGTCCTGTCAGGATCCGTGTTCTGAGTTCCTGTTCTGTGCTTTTATTTTGTAGGTTCCTTTAGGATTTGGTTTTGTTTTGTCTTTTTCCACTTTACGTTGACCCAATTAGTTGATTGTTTTCACCTGTGCCTCGTTTGTGTTCTTCCCTTCATGTACCTCGTTTCTGCCTCAGTTCTTCGCTAGATCATCTGCTCCACATGCTTTTGTTGCGATCCCTGCCAGACACCTTTGATTACCGGTTGCCGAGAATTGCCTTGCCTTTTCCTTTTGAGATTTTGATCATGGACTGTTTTTTGTTCTCCCCAAGTTTAAGCTAAGTTATCTATCTCTGTTTTGTATGTTTTACCATGTCTTGCTTTCCTGCTTAGCTCACTGGTGTTCATGTTTAGTCCCTCTTGTTTATGCTTTGTCTCCCTCGTGTTTAGGTTTGCCTTGTTCCTGTTTTAGTTTTGTCGTGTGTCTCTTGCTCGGTCCCTTTAGTCTGTGTGCTGGTTAGTGTGAGTCTGGTGTGTCCCCGTGGTGTGTGTGACCCCAGACCTTTGACCCTTGTCTCTTGTGTGAGTCTGGTGTGTCCCCGTGGTGTGTGTGACCCCAGACCTTTGACCCTTGTCTCTTGTGTAAGTCTGGTGTGTCCCCGTGGTGTGTGTGACCCCAGACCTTCGACCCTTGTCTCTTTGTGTAAGTCTGGTGTGTCCCCGTGGTGTGTGTGACCCCAGACCTTCGACCCTTGTCTCTTTGTGTGAGTCTGGTGTGTCCCCGTGGTGTGTGTGACCCCAGACCTTTGACCCTGTTTGTTCCCCCCTTGGTGTGTGACCTTGACCCTCTTGTCTCGTCTCGTTGGTTTGTGTTGTTTCATCCCTCTCGCTGTAGTACCTATGTCTCTTGGGTTCCATGTTCCTGTTTGGACTTCCTTTGAGTTTTGTGTTTCCTTCCAAATAAACTTCGTTTTTGAACTTGAAGTACCAGAGTGGGCACTCATTGGTCCGATTCCTAAACCCCCCAACACCAATCCTGACAGTATGATCTAGCCAAACTAAAAAAGAAGCAAACGGACCACGCCCATTTTTTCCACCTCCCTGATACACACCTTGCCCGGTATTTTTTAGTATTGCCTTGCCCCCTGTTTTTCACCACAGACAACCCAGGATTTTTTTATTTTTTGACACCATGTCCTCTCGACGCCTCATGCGAAACCAGAGACAGAACATTCGCTCTTGTCCCCCACTAGCCTCAGCCACGGATTGTTTGAGAGTGGGAACTGTTTACCAGTCCCTTTCCCACTTCGCCCTGTACACCACAACATCATGCCCAAGCCCATGAGCAAGTGGACCTCCTGACGTTTCTCTGCAATCAGGTCCGGAAACATGACCCACGATACGCTGTGGGGTCCGTTTGTGAGGATCCCCTCGACAGTGAATATTCTTTGGCTGACTCCTCAGATGACTCGTCCTCCTACATCCCCATGGTGCATTTTGGAGGGCATCTTTTAGAAAGCCCTTACTATCAGACGCCTCAAGATCTACAACCCACATCACGCCTCAGACGCCGGAACCGCCACCAGCATCAGACCCTGGATCAACCCCCTTACAGCGACTCAGACTGGGAGACCCTCGACGATGAGGATTGGGAGTCCTTTGATGAGGACGACTTCGTCTGGGATTCCCACCAAGATCCCTTCCGCGGTACCCGTCTGGCTGTTAGGCTCGGAGGGCTGCCTCGGAGAAGAGTGCAGCAGTCTCCCTTGCCACAGCAGTCTCTCTCACCACAGCATCCAGTCCGTCCACTGCCACAGTCTCCCTTGCCACAGTCTCCCTTGCCGCAACATCCACTGGGCCTGCCTCCTCGACGACAGCGACGGAGTCGCCACCGTCGGAAAAGACCAGCCCGAGAATCTCAGCGTCCCGACGAACTCACCACCGCCGAGATTCCTCTCACACCTCCACAGCTACAAAAGCAGGGACATTCTCCAGCACCGCATTCTCCAGCACCGCCACAGCTACTGGAACCTTTAGTGCTGCCAGTGCCGCCTCGCCGGTCCCCGCATCCAGTACCACCACAGCGGCCCGAACCGAAACTACCGGAATGGCCGGAACCTCCAGAGCCACTCAGATGGCCAGAGCTGCCAGAAGGGCCCGAACCACCGGAACGGTCACAGTCCTTACCATGTCCAGACCTGCCCGAGCTCCCGGAGTTTCCTGGACTGTCTACCTCCCTCTATCTCCCAGAACTCCCAGAGTTCCCACATCCGCCTCATCCGCCAGAGCTTCCTCTGCAGCAGCCAGATCCTCCAGAGTACCCACCTCCGTCTCAGCTGTCAGAACTACTGGATTGGCCAGAACCACTGGACTGGCCTGAACCGCCACAGTCTCCAGAGCTTCCGGAGCCGCCTCACCTTCAGCTTCAGCTTCCAGATCTGCCTCAACTTCGGCTTCTAGATCCGCCTCACCTCCAGCTTCAGCTTCCAGATCCGTCTCACCTCCAGCTTCAGCTTCCAGATCTCCCTCAGCTTCAGCTTCCGGATCCGCCTCAGCTTCAGCTTCAGCTTTCAGATCCGCCTCATCTTCAGCCTCAGCTTCAGCTTCCAGATCTGCCTCAGCTTCAGTTCCCAGGTCTGCCCCAGCTTCCCGATCCACCTCACCTCCAGCTTCAGCTTCTAGATCTCCCTCAGCTTCAGCTTCCGGATCCGCCTCAGCTTCGGCTTCAGCTTCAGCTTTCAGATCCGCCTCAGCTTCAGCTTCCAGATTTGCCTCATCTTCAGCTTCCAGATTTGCCTCATCTTCAGCCTCAGCTTCAGCTTCCAGATCTGCCTCAGCTTCAGCTTCCAGATCTGCCTCAGCTTCAGCTTCCAGATCTCCCCCAGCTTCAGCTTCCACATCTCCTTCAGCTTCAGCTTCCAGATCCACCTCAGCTTCAGCTTCAGCTTTCAGATCTGCCTCAGCCTCAGCTTCCAGATCCGCTTCGGCTTCCCGATCCGCCTCAGCTTCAGTTCCCAGATCCACCTCAGCTTCAGTTCCCAGATCTACTTCAGCTTCAGTTCCCAGATTCGTCTCAGCTTCAGTTCCCAGATCTGCCTCAGTTTCAGCTTCCAGATTCACGTCAGCTGCCTGAGCTTCTTGAGCCGCAGCAGCAGCTACCGCTGCCCAAACTGCAGTCTCCGCCCGGACGATCTCGGACCCTCGCCCGCCGGAGAGGCCGCCCGCCAGAGCGGTCTCAGACCCTCGCCCGCCGGAGAGGCCGCCCGCCAGAGCGGTCTTGGACCCTCGCCAGCCGGAGAGGCCGCCCGCCAGTGCGGTCTCGGACCTTCGCCCGCCGGAGAGGCCGCCCACCCGAGTGGCCTCGGACACTTGTTTTTTATTGAAGAGCCGAATGGCTCCAGACTTTTGTTTTGTTGTCCCCCAGGACTTGATTGGACCGTCAGGAGCCGGCCTTTTTTCGGGGGGGGTACTGTCAGGATCCGTGTTCTGAGTTCCTGTTCTGTGCTTTTATTTTGTAGGTTCCTTTAGGATTTGGTTTTGTTTTGTCTTTTTCCACTTTACGTTGACCCAATTAGTTGATTGTTTTCACCCGTGCCTCGTTTGTGTTCTTCCCTTCATGTACCTCGTTTCTGCCTCAGTTCTTCGCTAGATCATCTGCTCCACATGCTTTTGTTGCGATCCCTGCCAGACACCTTTGATTACCGGTTGCCCAGAATTGCCTTGCCTTTTCCTTTTGAGATTTTGATCATGGACTGGTTTTTGTTCTCCCCAAGTTTAAGCTAAGTTATCTACCTCTGTTTTGTATGTGTTTTACCATGTCTTGCTTTCCTGCTTAGCTCACTGGTGTTCATGTTTAGTCCCTCTTGTTTATGCTTTGTCTCCCTCGTGTTTAGGTTTGCCTTGTTCCTGTTTTAGTTTTGTCGTGTGTCTCTTGCTCGGTCCCTTTAGTCTGTGTGCTGGTTAGTGTGAGTCTGGTGTGTCCCCGTGGTGTGTGTGACCCCAGACCGTTGACCCTTGTCTCTTGTGTAAGTCTGGTGTGTCCCCGTGGTGTGTGTGACCCCAGACCTTTGACCCTTGTCTCTTGTGTAAGTCTGGTGTGTCCCCGTGGTGTGTGTGACCCCAGACCTTCGACCCTTGTCTCTTTGTGTAAGTCTGGTGTGTCCCCGTGGTGTGTGTGACCCCAGACCTTCGACCCTTGTCTCTTTGTGTGAGTCTGGTGTGTCCCCGTGGTGTGTGTGACCCCAGACCTTTGACCCTGTTTGTTCCCCCCTTGGTGTGTGACCTTGACCCTCTTGTCTCGTCTCCTTGGTTTGTGTTGTTTCATCCCTCTCGCTGTAGTACCTATGTCTCTTGGGTTCCATGTTCCTGTTTGGACTTCCTTTGAGTTTTGTGTTTCCTTCCAAATAAACTTCGTTTTTGAACTTGAAGTACCAGAGTGGGCACTCATTGGTCCGATTCCTAAACCCCCCAACACCAATCCTGACAGTATGATCTAGCCAAACTAAAAAAGAAGCAAACGGACCACGCCCATTTTTTCCACCTCCCTGATACAAACCTTGCCCAGTATTTTTTAGTATTGCCTTGCCCCCTGTTTTTCACCACAGACAACCCAGGATTTTTTTATTTTTTGACACCATGTCCTCTCGACGCCTCATGCGAAACCAGAGACAGAACATTCGCTCTTGTCCCCCACTAGCCTCAGCCACGGATTGTTTGAGAGTGGGAACTGTTTACCAGTCCCTTTCCCACTTCGCCCTGTACACCACAACATCATGCCCAAGCCCATGAGCAAGTGGACCTCCTGACGTTTCTCTGCAATCAGGTCCGGAAACATGACCCACGATACGCTGTGGGGTCCGTTTGTGAGGATCCCCTCGACAGTGAATATTCTTTGGCTGACTCCTCAGATGACTCGTCCTCCTACATCCCCATGGTGCATTTTGGAGGGCATCTTTTAGAAAGCCCTTACTATCAGACGCCTCAAGATCTACAACCCACATCACGCCTCAGACGCCGGAACCGCCACCAGCATCAGACCCTGGATCAACCCCCTTACAGCGACTCAGACTGGGAGACCCTCGACGATGAGGACTGGGAGTCCTTTGATGAGGACGACTTCGTCTGGGATTCCCACCAAGATCCCTTCCGCGGTACCCGTCTGGCTGTTAGGCTCGGAGGGCTGCCTCGGAGAAGAGTGCAGCAGTCTCCCTTGCCACAGCAGTCTCTCTCACCACAGCATCCAGTCCGTCCACTGCCACAGTCTCCCTTGCCACAGTCTCCCTTGCCGCAACATCCACTGGGCCTGCCTCCTCGACGACAGCGACGGAGTCGCCACCGTCGGAAAAGACCAGCCCGAGAATCTCAGCGTCCCGACGAACTCACCACCGCCGAGATTCCTCTCACACCTCCACAGCTACAAAAGCAGGGACATTCTCCAGCACCGCCACAGCTACTGGAACCTTTAGTGCTGCCAGTGCCGCCTCGCCGGTCCCCGCATCCAGTACCACCACAGCGGCCCGAACCGAAACTACCGGAATGGCCGGAACCTCCAGAGCCACTCAGATGGCCAGAGCTACCAGAAGGGCCCGAACCACCGGAACGGTCACAGTCCTTACCATGTCCAGACCTGCCCGAGCTCCCGGAGTTTCCTGGACTGTCTACCTCCCTCTATCTCCCAGAACTCCCAGAGTTCCCACATCCGCCTCATCCGCCAGAGCTTCCTCTGCAGCAGCCAGATCCTCCAGAGTACCCACCTCCGTCTCAGCTGCCAGAACTACTGGATTGGCCAGAACCACTGGACTGGCCTGAACCGCCACAGTCTCCAGAGCTTCCGGAGCCGCCTCACCTTCAGCTTCAGCTTCCAGATCTGCCTCAACTTCGGCTTCTAGATCCGCCTCACCTCCAGCTTCAGCTTCCAGATCCGTCTCACCTCCAGCTTCAGCTTCCAGATCTCCCTCAGCTTCAGCTTCCGGATCCGCCTCAGCTTCAGCTTCAGCTTTCAGATCCGCCTCATCTTCAGCCTCAGCTTCAGCTTCCAGATCTGCCTCAGCTTCAGTTCCCAGGTCTGCCCCAGCTTCCCGATCCACCTCACCTCCAGCTTCAGCTTCTAGATCTCCCTCAGCTTCAGCTTCCGGATCCGCCTCAGCTTCGGCTTCAGCTTCAGCTTTCAGATCCGCCTCAGCTTCAGCTTCCAGATTTGCCTCATCTTCAGCCTCAGCTTCAGCTTCCAGATCTGCCTCAGCTTCAGCTTCCAGATCTGCCTCAGCTTCAGCTTCCAGATCTGCCTCAGCTTCAGCTTCCAGATCTGCCTCAGCTTCAGCTTCCAGATCTCCCCCAGCTTCAGCTTCCACATCTCCTTCAGCTTCAGCTTCCAGATCCACCTCAGCTTCAGCTTCAGC
The DNA here is from genome assembly GCF_900324485.2 of Mastacembelus armatus. Classification (NCBI taxonomy): domain Eukaryota; kingdom Metazoa; phylum Chordata; class Actinopteri; order Synbranchiformes; family Mastacembelidae; genus Mastacembelus; species Mastacembelus armatus. The sequence goes on along the minus strand of NC_046647.1, from coordinate 223,459 downwards.
TTTCAGATCTGCCTCAGCCTCAGCTTCCAGATCCGCTTCGGCTTCCCGATCCGCCTCAGCTTCAGTTCCCAGATCCGCCTCAGCTTCAGTTCCCAGATCCGCCTCAGCTTCAGTTCCCAGATCCGCCTCAGCTTCAGTTCCCAGATCCGCCTCAGCTTCAGTTCCCAGATCCGCCTCAGCTTCAGTTCCCAGATCTGCCTCAGTTTCAGCTTCCAGATTCACGTCAGCTGCCTGAGCTTCTTGAGCCGCAGCAGCAGCTACCGCTGCCCAAACTGCAGTCTCCGCCCGGACGATCTCGGACCCTCGCCCGCCGGAGAGGCCGCCCGCCAGAGCGGTCTCAGACCCTCGCCCGCCGGAGAGGCCACCCGCCAGAGCGGTCTTGGACCCTCGCCAGCCGGAGAGGCCGCCCGCCGGTGCGGTCTCGGACCTTCGCCCGCCGGAGAGGCCGCCCACCCGAGTGGCCTCGGACACTTGTTTTTTATTGAAGAGCCGAATGGCTCCAGACTTTTGTTTTGTTGTCCCCCAGGACTTGATTGGACCGTCAGGAGCCGGCCTTTTTTCGGGGGGGGTACTGTCAGGATCCGTGTTCTGAGTTCCTGTTCTGTGCTTTTATTTTGTAGGTTCCTTTAGGATTTGGTTTTGTTTTGTCTTTTTCCACTTTACGTTGACCCAATTAGTTGATTGTTTTCACCCGTGCCTCGTTTGTGTTCTTCCCTTCATGTACCTCGTTTCTGCCTCAGTTCTTCGCTAGATCATCTGCTCCACATGGTTTTGTTGCGATCCCTGCCAGACACCTTTGATTACCGGTTGCCCAGAATTGCCTTGCCTTTTCCTTTTGAGATTTTGATCATGGACTGGTTTTTGTTCTCCCCAAGTTTAAGCTAAGTTATCTACCTCTGTTTTGTATGTGTTTTACCATGTCTTGCTTTCCTGCTTAGCTCACTGGTGTTCATGTTTAGTCCCTCTTGTTTATGCTTTGTCTCCCTCGTGTTTAGGTTTGCCTTGTTCATGTTTTAGTTTTGTCGTGTGTCTCTTGCTCGGTCCCTTTAGTCTGTGTGCTGGTTAGTGTGAGTCTGGTGTGTCCCCGTGGTGTGTGTGACCCCAGACCGTTGACCCTTGTCTCTTGTGTAAGTCTGGTGTGTCCCCGTGGTGTGTGTGACCCCAGACCTTCGACCCTTGTCTCTTTGTGTGAGTCTGGTGTGTCCCCGTGGTGTGTGTGACCCCAGACCTTCGACCCTTGTTTGTTTGTGTGAGTCTGGTGTGTCCCCGAGGTGTGTGTGACCCCAGGCCTTTGACCGTGTTTGTTCCCCCTTTGGTGTGTGACCTTGACCCTCTTGTCTCGTCTCCTTGGTCTGTGTTTCATCCCTCTCGCTGTAGTACCTATGTCTCTTGGGTTCCATGTTCCTGTTTGGACTTCCTTTGAGTTTTGTGTTTCCTTCCAAATAAACTTCGTTTTTGAACTTGAAGTACCAGAGTGGGCACTCATTGGTCCGATTCCTAAACCCCCCAACACCAATCCTGACAAGTCCTGACTCTGGGCACGAGCAGAAGGCCTGTCCCTGATGGTCTCAAAGTCCGAGGTGGTTCATATGGCACCAACATGTTAGAGATGTAATGTGGTGCTGAGCCATGAAGAGACTTATCCACAAGCAGTGCTGTATTCTCTGAGCGACAGGTAGCCACTGCAGAGATCTCAGAACAGGAGTAATGTGATTGTACTTCCTGGTTCTAGTCAGGACCCGAGCAGCAGCGTTCTGAACGTTCTGCAGCTGCCTTACAGCTCGTTTTGAGAGCCCTGTGGGCATTTATTATTTATTGTATTCATGCAAATCTAAGTCAAATTAAATGGGAGAAAATAAATACATAATGAATGAAAGCTACTACCAAAAACAGTGACCTGGCAACAGAAGTAGTATAATAAATATTATATTGTCAGCAACATTGACCATTGTTATTAATTAATTAATCATAACTCAAAATAATTCGTGAACAGTTAATAATTATTATCCTATTTTGTATATTTTTTAAGAAAACAATCACGCTGAAATTGGACCCAGGATGTATAAAGGAAATAATTGTGGATCATTTTAAATAAATGGGTTTGATGTCTGTATGGACCGAACGTCCTGTCCTGAGGGGATACAAATGTTTGCTTTTCCACATGCACCAAACCTCTTTACTTTAATGGATTGCAATAAAAAAAAACTCAGGAATATCAATTTATTTGCTCATTCTCTGATTTTTAAACTGGCATGAGCATGTTTTTTGATGTGTAGGTCCACACCTGGCTTTATGTGCAATTGAACTTTCCCAGAAATTTGACTGGTAGCAATTGAATCTTGTAAAATGAAAAAAATATTATGAATAAAAACATAAATTTTTATGCAAATGAGGTTTTAGCCTGATGCTGTCACTACAGGAAAGATTAAGGGAGTTTAATGATGGGGCTATTAGTTTTCAACATGCAAAGTTGTTGATTAAAGGGAAATTCTGATCTTTGCTGAATAAAACAAAAACTACTGTCCCAGTACATATACAACAAGCAAAAGCTGTTGAGATGGATATATAGGCACATGTAGAAGGTCATGTGTGTCAGCACACACATTTGACATTAAAACACAATGTAGCATCAAGCATTAGAGCAAGGGTAGCCAACAGCAGTCCTCCAGAGCCACTGTCCTGCCTAATTCAATTTCAATTTTCAATTTCAATTAAATTTCAATTTTATTTGTATAGCGGCAAATCAATACAACAATAATGCAGTAATACAACAATACAAATAATCTCAAGGCACTTTACAAAAACTAAAAACTAAAAACCCAACAAATCCCTTATGAGCAAGCACTTGGCGACAGTGGAGATGAAAAACTCCCTTTAACGGAAGAAAAAACCTCCAGCAGAACCGGGCTCAAGTTTCCCAACTATCCCTGCCCTACCTACTACTGATTACCTAGATCAGGTGTGTTCAGCCGATCAGAAGCTGGAAGGGCAGGAATAGTTAGAAAACATGTAGGTCTGGGCCTCTCAAAGACCTCTGTTGGCTACTACTTCATTAGACAATGTATGCATCTCTGACACAGGTCAGTACTCTGTAAACTATAAGCTCTAATCATTTAACAAGTGCATATTGATATTTATTTGAGTATGTGGCATTTTGGACAACACCAGTAACCACATTGTTACCAGTGTCTGATTCATCCCCCTTACTGGGATATAAATATGAGGCACTCTGTCATTACGTGGTTTCCTGCCGTTTCAGCTCAGCTTTCCCCACCCACCAAAATGATACTCAATTAGGCCCGTGAGTGCAAACAGACCTGACTGTTATTTCCCCAGAGCTGTAATAAAAATCTGGCCTCCTCCACTGTGGAGGTTGAAGGATCAGATTGGGGTTCTTTCTTATATACATGGGGATATACATCCAAATTACCAATTTAATAAGATTAACACAAAAACAGGCTCAGGAGTTTTTAGACATATTTTGGAATCCTAAAAAAAATCAACTATCCAGAATTTCCCCTCATACATGTTGCTGAGTCCATGTACTGGTGTTGTTATTTTATAAAGGTAAAGTACTTAAAGTGCTTTTAAAGGTTACCCTTCGACCATAACCTCTGTTTTGCCAGCTGCAATGCCTCAGGTAGCAAGAGATAAATACGGACTTCGAATGGAAGCTTAGATATACTGCTGCATATTATGTAATCTGATCCCAGAGTAAGTTTGGCTGGGCTCCCTGCATTTAAACTGCTATATCTACAATTATGTTTTAAACGAGTTGAATGCATCTGTTGTGGGGTGTGTAAACAGATACATTATTTCGATATACACAGATAATGCACTCCAGACAGATAGGAGAAAATTCAGAACGTAGCCATAATTTACCACCACCCTCCTCCCATCGACATAGTTTACCAACAACGTCACACTGCTTTATGTCAGAGGCATAACTTAAATGTGAACACAGTATATCCATTTCCAGGATAATCTGAAAACAGATGCAAATATTTTTTGGACAACATCAGTAACAGTAGCTTTGCTTTATATCCTTAGTACAGATGCTTCTTGTGGTCAGGCATTCTCCAACCTTCTTGTTTTTTTTTTAAATTTGAATTTAATGTGCCATTTTTTGAATAGTTAAATTACATCCTAACCTCACAGCGTATAATGTTGAGACATCCACACATACATAAATGAGAGGAAATGTCGGCACAATAAAATATTTCAATAATTGAGCAATAAAACCAATCAACCACTCCAAAGATTACACAGTATGCTGCTCATTTTGTTCCATGTGACACAGTGTTAGATGTGAGGTTTTGACTGTTTACACAGCAAGCCAATCCATAGTGTGGTGGCAGGAAATGGTGACGACAGCAAGAGGAAATAATTAGCATGCAAGAAGAGTCCTTTTTAGAAGTTAATCAAGCTCACAGATGTTTGTGTGACACTGCCAAGCTCAGGGAAATGGCACAACTACACTGTGTGTATAACATATATGCCATCAGTGCTGTTATTAATAATGTGACTATGCTTGGTATAGCTTACGAAAATAACCCAAAGCTAGTGCTAGCAATCAAACTCACCAGTTTCATTAATATATGAGCTCACAACGACCGACCCATCGCAGTGACGTGTGTGGTTGAATGGTAGTAGAATAATAATAGTAGGAGTAGGACATAATTTCTATCAGTTACAGTAACGTTGTACTCACAAAGGCAAGGGAAGTACATGGCTTCAATAAATAAGGTGAATAACTAAGGAATCCACAAAAGCAGGAGTTATTATTGTCCATGAAACAGACTCCACAGGATCCTAAGAAAACATAGGAAACCCCCCCTAAACTAGACATTTAGTAACCAAACACATAACCTGGGTGTCCAGAGCAGAGTAGTTTGAAAATCCAAGGCAAGAACTGAGGCGAACAAAAGTCAATCCAAACAGTGGGAAAAAATAAACTGAGGACACAGAAGAGTACTAGGACTTGACCAACAACATGGGGAAACTGCACTAGAATTGCAGTAGATCTACAGCAAGACATAAAGGACCAAAGCAGGTATAAATACACAACAACCCGTAGAACACTGGGAAAATAAGGGCAAATGTAACACGGTGGAATACGAACTAAGGCAAAACAGGAAGTACTGTCAAAATAAAACTCCAAGATGTCTATTGCAGATCCTAACAACTGCCTTTCCCTTGATGCACTGTGTGCTGTTTCAGATACAGATGAGTGCCAGGATGACTCAGTCTGCACCAGAGGCCGCTGCTTGAACACTGAAGGCTCCTTTATCTGTCAGTGTGGGTTAGGGTTCAGAGTCTCATCAACTGGAGACCACTGTGATGGTATGATATGTTTACTGAGTACTTTTCAAAACAACATACCTTATGACTACCTCCGTGAAGTTGGCCCCCCACCCAACGCAAAATTTCGCTCAATCGCTTGTGCTCCGTTTGTGCTGGTTTGTGCTGTAAAAATTTTCGTTTGTGCTGTTTTGGTTTTTTAGATATAAAAGATTTATTTAAAGGTCATTCTCCGGTCACTCAGCCCCCCCACATGCTCCAAATTTACCACAACTAGTCTCAATCGTTTGTGCTTCGTTTGTGCTGGTTTGTGCTGTAAAAATTTTCGTTTGTGCTGCTTGGGTTTTTAAAATATTAGACATTACATTTTTGGTGATGACGTCATCAGCCCCCCTACATGCTCCAAACTCACCCGAAATAGTCTCAATCGTTTGTGCTCCGTTTGTGCTGGTTAGGTCAATGCTTCTGCAAAGAAACAAAGAACACAAGGGGTACTTATAGTAAGGCAGAAACATAATTGAACTCAGGTGCAAATGATTGACAAACGTAAAGCTGCCGGGGACCGATGCAGGGGGAAAACAAGTCCTTTCAGCATAAAGGTCCCCGGCAGGAAGTCCCAAATGGGGCCTCATAACAACTATTCATCCACATGCCATTTGTAAAGTGAAATACAGTAGGGATATCATCATTCCTCTCTTAAAGAATAAAGTATTATTATTTCATTTTTTATTTGTTTCAGCCTGAAGAGCCTACTCTCACAGGACTGATGTGTATATGTTTCAGATGTGGATGAGTGCGTAAGTGAAGCATTGCCTTGTGAGCCTGTGGGGGAGTGTGTAAACAACATCGGCTCCTACACCTGTACCTGCCCTCAGGGATACAGACAGATCAATGGCACCCATTGCAGAGGTGAGACATGTTTCTAATCCAGGATTTAGACGTTGCAGTGACATGTACACATGTATGTACAGTAGTGCTGCTTGGATGGTTGAACATGTGTTCCATATCTCTCAGTGGATTTCTCTCTGTTTTGTTCCAGATGTTGATGAATGTATGGATGAACCAGAGCACTGTTCCCCCCACGGTGACTGTCTAAATACAGAAGGATCCTATTTGTGTGTGTGTAAGAGTGGATTCACCGCCAACCTTGACACACCCTCATGTGATGGTAAAATGCAACTCCACACAAAAACACACACAATATGCATCAAGTATGTTTCATTAAGTAGAAGAGTATTACAAGATCATCTGAGAACATATTGGAATAAGTCTCCTGGTCATTTTTATTTACTGCTGTCCTTTTTTAACTTCCTGGTTGAACAGACGACACATTTCTCATTTTCAAAAAATTCCGTAAGAAGATCAGAGCCAACAATGTTTCAGAATGCGTACTGTTTACTGCCTGTGGCTGTATGCCCTCTGGTTCCTACTAAAGAAGTAAATCTTAAGAAGCTGGTCACAAATATGTTTCACTTTGTTAAAAAAGAAAAGCTTATTAATGTCCTGAAGCAGCAGCTATTACGTGGAAATAGTGCATTTGCTGGGGATATTGTGAGTGGCAGAGTTTCCTAGGCATTTTTTAATTTAAACATAACCCAGATTCAAAATAAGTTACACAACTATTAAAATGAACTAACTTGGGCTTCGTTAAGAAGTGACATTCAGGAGTGCAAAGGGGTGAGAGCAAATACATATTTACTTCTCACTCAGATAAATAATTCACAGTCAGATAAATAATTATGCCTGCATTGATTCTTTATTAGTTTATGTGTGTGTGTATATGCACATGACTATATACACATATATACATGCTTTGTTTTTCTTTGTTTGTTTGTTTGCATATTCGAAATAAATTTTAAAAAAAGAATTTTGAAGGATCTGAGTGAGTTTAAATGTCCCTACCTCTGTGAGATTAAAAAAAAACTTAAGCAAAATTGGAAAATTTGGGCTCAAGACTCAAAGACAAAGTCAGGTGTATGATAATAATACAACACTGATGCTACTGAACCTGTTCTAAAAGTGGTGGCCTGCACCTAATGGATAGATGGATAGGTATATAGACAGACAGACAGACAGACAGATAGATAGTTAGATTATGTGGCATCACTGGCAGCACACATATATGTACCAACCATAGTATATAGCAGCCATTCACCTGCTTGTCCACCAATATCTTTCACATTTACAGAGTGCCTTGGATGTGTTGCTTCACTCCTGGTTGCTGACTAAACTGCAAATATTTTACATACCTGTACTGTCCTCGAAATAGTCACTTTGTATATAAAATTTTACTTTGACCTCTTTTTCCTTTGTCAGTGTCTCTACCCTTTCCTGCATCCCTCTATTTCATTCCCTCTATCCCTACCTACTTTGACACAAAAAAGAAAGATTTGGAAAAACATCTTCAATCTCTTTCACATATGCTGCTCTTATTTTCTCCACTATGGTAGGAGACGTGGTCTCTCTGCCAGAGCTGTTTTTAATGCCCTTGCATGCCTCAGAAATAAAAAAAAACAGAGAAAAGAAAAATATGAGAAAAAGAAACAGACAGAAGCCTTTGAGCTGGCTGTCTAGACGTGGTGGAATATTTGTTTCTTTCTGCCTCATGATTTATGCAGGGGGCTGAGTGTGTATGTGTGTGCTGAAGTTGTCAGTGTTCTTTTAATGCACTGCATTTACTTCGCACCTTTAGTGTCATTTCCTAAATCTGTTTGGAAGGTAATAAAGGAAAACACTGGGAAAGTTGTGCATATTGCTGCCAACAAATTTCTGTTTGATGCCATTGTTGTAAGGACATCTTGCCTTCAGAGGCCTGTTTAAGGGTTACAATTTGATTTTAGGGTGAAGGATAGCGATAGTTTTAGTTGATGTTAAGGTTTCCAGTGGTTAAGGTAAGGGCCTAGAGAATGCATTAATTTAGTGAGTCCCCTCACAGCTATAGCAAGACACAACTGTGTGTGCTTCAGTCTGTAAAACATCAGCATTTATCTGTTTAGCAGATGTTTCTACATCATACTGCAATTTCAAATGTTTTACAATAAAATCCCCAACAATAAAATAAGTTGTTAGAGAAAGAGATATTACAGAAGCTGTAACAAGGGTTTAAGATGAAAAGATGACTAAAGGACAAAGCATTCAGCATTTCTTAGATTTGTTTGTTCATGCTCCAGATATTGATGAATGTGGACTGAATGAGATGCTGTGTGGCCCTCGTGGCTTCTGTGAGAACAGAGTGGGATCCTTCCGATGCCTCTGTGACCAGGGCTACCACGAATCCCAGGATGGCCAAGGCTGTGTGGGTAAGTGTTGGAGTTTTACACAATGAACTGTGCAAATGGTGTATAGATTATTAGATTGTATAATTGATCTTAAAATTAGCTTTAAACCATACTTAATACTGCTCACTGTCAAGATCTAGATTACTGGAGCAGCATGCATTAACAGACTGAAAGCTGATAAATGATGTCAAACATTTATGAAACCTAAAATAAACATAAAAATTCAACAATACTTCACAGAAAATGAAACCCACTACACTAGCAGTGTTTCTTTCTCTACACCTTCATTTACAAAGCAGCTCTTTCTATGATTTTGGTATATTGGGATAATTTGACTAGGGCCAAACTATGATGAATAGACAGTTGGATCAGAGCATCTCCAAAACAGTAGATCTTGTTCCTGCACAAAAGAACACCTGGTGAACCAATAAAAGGGTTTTGGGCACCCAATGGTCACTGGTGCACCTGTGCAGGCTAGTCTTCCTATTCTAATCCCACAGAAGAGCAACTTTATGTTGTCCTATAGTTGCACCAAAAGATTTCAATCTTTTGGTGCAACTTTCTGGAGTTTTCTTCTGTGATGATACATGTCTCAAGTAAAGGTTTGCTTTTCATTTTAGGTAAGGTAAATGAAGGGCCCAGCCACTACTGGAGAATTTATAGAGGTTTACCCCTCCAGTTACCTCAGATACCAGTGCTTTCAAAAAGCTGTACTGACAAATTTTGCACACAGACCATCCCAGTGAGGAATACATGGAACTAATGTTAAAAATCAGTGGTTTCCCTAAACTATGGTTTGGAATGAGTCTGAGCTAATGGGTGCTGGTGGTTTCCCCAGGCTATCTGGACCCCTGCAGCTGCCACCAATTTCCTCCAACAGGAAGGACTGTTAGCAAACTTCCCCATGCTGAACTCCAGAAGAAAACTTTCCCCATACACACACTCCCAGTGACCAACTGCACCAAAGCACAAGCGCAGGAAGTAGAGTTGTAAGAGTAATATTGAACTTACCAGCATGTTCTCAATGATTTCAATACAGTGTGCCTTATACCCGTCACACACACTGTCCTTTGGCAGTGCTTCTGGGTTCCACCCACATCCAGTCTAGCCAGCTGCCTCATCTGCACTGCCAGACAACTGCTGCACTGTGGCTAGCACAGATGGCCTCACTTACACACATGGTCCTCGAAAACCGACAGTAGCAGTGAACTACTAACCATTCAGAATGCATGTTGTCTTGCTGTCTTCCGTCCCTTCCACCAATCCCTCTCCTCTTATCAGCTAACCTTCTTTGGTTTCCTCTCTCTTGTTCCCTGTTTGATCCTGCTTCATTTCCTCTACTCCCTCATCCTGTGTTTCTCTTTGTCTGAGATCTATCTTCTCTTCTACCACTTCATTCATTCCACAGAGGCTGGACAGCAGTGTTGTCAGCTTTACATCTTTCAACATTTTACAGAAACACTGAGCAACCAGTCAGTCTTACTTGAAATCATGACAGTCCAGACATTTGTTTCTGACTGCTTTTGAGCCCTCCAAAAATGTGTAAAAACCACCACGGTGCGAAGCCAGTAGATTCATGCGCGGTACAATTATACACAAAAGTCAGTGTCTGAAGCAGCTGTGACCACTTTTCCTTAGACTTTGGAGGGAGTGCTCTGATCATGTTGCCCAAGGTTCTACTGAAGCGTTCAACACCACCATTTCCCATGGGATGATAAGCAGTTGTTCGGGACTTTTTTACTTAGGCAACCTGCAGCAACTCCTGAACCAGATGGCTCTCAAAGTTAGCCCCCTGATCCGAGTGAATCCTGTCAGGAAAACCATACACACAAAAATAGTGATCCCACAACTGTCGCGCTACCTGTTTGCCGACTGGACATGGGAAAGCGTGAACCATCCGAGACAAATAGTCAGTTATGACCAGCACATCCACATTATGACCTTTTGAACTTTCTGCAGTCCAAAAATCAATGCATACTAGCTCCATTGGACTCGATGTTTTCACGCTCTCCAGAGGAGCCCTGTCTTCTGGTTCAGGAGTTTTGCTGACTACACAGCGCTTGCAGCACTTGACGTACCAACGATGTTCCATCCCAACCCAAAACCTAACCCATCCATGGAAGCATCAGTAGACAGAACAAACGGGCGGCTGAAATCAGGATGCGTCAGTACTACGGAACTCATCAGAGCAGCTTTTAACTGCTGAAAGGCCCTACTGTGCTCTTCCTTCTAGTCATCAGGACTCAACCTCCTAAACGAAGCACCCTTCCCCAGAGGTTTCTTGCCTCTCGGTGCCGCTGTCAAAGCAAACGGGTTTTGCAATGGTGGAACAACTTTGGATGAACCTCTGGTAATACAACACCATGCCAAGGAACGATTTAATTTTCCTTTGGGATGGGGTTCCCCCATCCTCCATCATCAAATCAGACTCAGTCACTGCTCCAATAGCACTGACTTTATCTGGGTCGGTTGCTACCCCTGAACTGTCAGTGATGTGCCCTAAAAATTGCAAACTCCTTCGGAGGAAATGACACTTTTGGGGGGCTAATTTTAACCCATGCTCTCTGAGCCTACTGAAAACCATCTTGAACCTCTTAATGGCCTCACCTTCATCCGGGGCGTACACAAGTAAATCATCCAGATAACAAAGTAACGTCAAGAAATTTTGATTGCCAAAGATGTTCGTCATTAGGCGCATAAAGCTAGCAGGACTATTGCAGCGCCCTTGCAGCAAGTGATTAAACTCAAAGAGCCCCATCGGTGTTGTGAATGGCGTCATCTTTTTGTCCTCCTCCGCCATCGCGATGTTATAAAAGCCAGAGATAAGGTCCATCGCGCTAAAGACCGCATTTCCTCCCAAAGCCGCCAAGCAGTCTGCTTGATGAGGTAAGGGATGAGCATCCTTGATGGTCCGGGCATTAAGCCAGCGGGAATCGACATAAACACGAAGATCGCCACTTTTCTTCCATCCATACCAGGACCAATGGGGACGCCCACTCACTGCAAGACTTGCAGATAATATCTTGTTCTTCCATCTCTGAGAGCACTTTTCTCAGTTTCAGTGTTGAGCAGGGGGGAAGTCTGAACGGGCGATTATCCGACAGGTGAATCCTGTGAACAAACTCCTTGGCTTTACCACAGTCTAACCCTCTGGGGTCTGAGGGGGTTTTTGGGGCCTGGACAAATTTTGACATGTCCTGACATTTGTGCTTTTTTCAGTGTCTTTTAAACATATTAATGTCTAAAGTCTAATAACACTGTAATCAGCACTAAATTGGCTACAATAATATGTGAGCAGCAAGTTTATACATGATTGGGTTTTTTTATGAGAAAAAAGTGTTTATGCATGGTTAGTGCAAAACTACAATTTTTTACTCACTGAAATAAGACCATAAAACACAAACAGAACATTGGTTCACAAGACTTTGGAGACATGCATGTTGTAGGCTAAAGTGTTTACTTCAGAGTGCTGTGAATGTCATCTTGTTCGCACATTCACAGTAAACAATACACTGATTTAAATTTTCTAAGACACTTTTTGTCCAGAATGGCCATATGCAAGAGGGTGTGTCTGAGGATAAATAGTCATGTGATTTACCTGAGAAGACAAAAGACGCACTTAACGACCAGACAAAGACGCGCATAATGAGCCTTTCAGTCAATGTAGATGGGACGGATTAGTGCAGCACAATACAAAACAATGAGGAGCCAAACGATCCTCATTTGAGTTAAAATCAGTGTTTTTACTCTGAGGACAAGCTAAACTATTTGTCTCTGTGTGGAATACAAGAAGCGCCGCTTCACGTCCGGGACACGCCATCATTCAAACGCGCAGAAAAAGTGAGTAAAATTCCCAAACTTTTCCCATTTGAGGATTATGGAGGCCACTGTGCTCTTAGGAACTTTGAGTGCTGCAGAAATTCTTTTGTAACCTTGGCCAAATCTGTGCCTTGCCACAATTCTGTCTCTGAGCTCCTTGGGCAGTTCCTTCAACCTCATGATTCTCATTTGCTCTGACATGCACTGTGAGCTGTAAGGTCTTATATAGACAGGTGTGTGCCTTTCCTAATCAAGTCCAATCAGTTTAATTAAAGTCCACAGCTGGACTCCAATGAAGGAGCAGAACCATCTCAAGGAGGATCAGAAGAAATGGACAGCATGTGAGTTAAATATGAGTGTCACTGCAAAGGGTCTGAATACTTATGACCATGTGATATTTCAGTTTTTCTTTTTTAATAAATTTGCAAAAATTTCTACATTTCTGTTTTTTTTTCTGTCAAGATGGGGTGCTGAGTGTACATTAATGAGAAATAAAATGAACTTTTTTGATTTTGGCAAATGGCTGCAATGACACAAAGAGTGAAAAATGGGGTCTGAATAATTTCCATACCCACTGTATGTTTAAAAAACACATCTTGATATCTCCAAATCAACCCCAGGAGCCTATCCTTCCAGTATGGAGTGATCTCGCATACCTCAATGTCTAGGTCACTGAGACCAAGCCTCTGCAGTGCCTCACGAATACCAGAGGTAGCACTGGCCCCTGCATCTGCAGTAGAGGAGACAGATTGGCTCTGTACGTTCACAGTTTCCCCATCACCGTATCCAGGCTGCACGTCGAGATCTTCCACTGCTAAAACAGGAGAAACATCTGCTATCTTAATATTACCTCTCAAAATGATTTATCGGATAGGTTAATCAATTTAACTGGCACCCATTCGTCACCAGGCAAGGTAGCTATAACTCACCCAACAAGAACACCCTTCCTATGGGTTTGTGACCTAGACGGCTCAATCAACACGAAACTACCCACAGAAATAGATCTGGTCGGGAGTCTGCTCCACACAAGGTGCTCCTGATGAGGTAAAAGCATGACGGCCTGAGTGAGCTTAGCGGTACGGACAACGGTTGGGATACTGCCACCCTCCCATCTATCATGTCCAGACAACATGCACAAAAACCGCTGGATTTCTGGTTCTCCTGTATAATTTGGCTGACTCATGACACGCCAATAGCTTTGTGACCGCTTAAGTTGACTCAATCCGTACTTGATGACGTTAATACCATCAATTAACTGATCCTTTTGCCCTGGTACAAGCAAAGTAGGTATTATAACCGGAAATCCATATACTCACATCTTCAGCCGATGGATACACCTGAACGTTTGACCTGAACATCAGACACCAGACATCAGCATGAGACTGCTCAGGCTCAAGAGTCCCGCATGCATCCAGTAACCTGTGCTCAACTTCCTCGTTAATAGTACATGACATAGAACCAGTGTCTAACTTAGCAGGTGACCACATCATTTACCGACACATCAGTATGAAACAAACTGTCAGCCCTTTCCAGCTTCGCAATGTTTTGGAACAAGATAATGCTGCCACTTGACTCAGTTTGACACCGACTGCTAAAGAGAACCATAGGATCATTCTCGCTGGTGAGAGGTTGACTCTCAACACTCACACTGCCCTCTCCCCAGTGTGAGCAATCTAGTTTTCCTGGTCATCACTGGTCCGGCCCACGCCTTGGGCAACAACCCTGTGTCACTGCTTACGTTGGTGCCCAAACTCGAAACAATTAAGGCACCTTTTCTCTTTCATACAGTGTGAGCGAGTCGACTGGGAACGGTCTCCGCACACTTCACATGGAGAAGCTCGATACCACTGTGACGTTCAAGGCTTTATTTCTGAAACAGATAAGGTTGTGTGCTCCAACACCCTTTCTAACATTTTCAGCATGCACTCTAAATTGCCTAACTCACTGACTTAATTTGCTTTAGTGTGAACACCTGTGATGCATACTGGTGAGGTTGCACTTTCGCTTGCTATGGCTACTTGAGTTCCAACAGCTTTCTCAGAAACAACAGCCTGATTTACCTCAACCTTAGGCACAGGTGCGACTGCTTTCCAGGACCGACGATCCCTCTCATACTCATTGATGGCTTCTTGGACTTCCTCAGCTGACCATTTGCTTATGGGCTTACACCTAAAGACACTGGAAAAGTCAGAATAAGGGCAATTTATGATAAACATCATTGCAACCTCTGATCTCATGTTTTCCATCTTGACACCATATCCTTTCAGGTGAGCGTCTGCTATCTCGGCTGCTTCATTCAACCTGACCCAATAATCAACAGGACGCTCACTTCTCTTCGGCTGCGTCACATAAAAGTCAGCCAACAGCTGGCATGAGTCAGGACTTTCGCTAAAATAGTGCTGCAGTGCCTCATACATGACTTCGGGACAGAGTACAGCAACTGGGCTACTTTTCAGCTTAACCTTGACAATGCTTCTTACAGAGATGGTTCAATATTTCTTCCACACTATTGGCTTGCAACCCTTTTTGGACAGATACACCTCCATCTGTTCAATCCATTCCAGGATAGAACATTTGTCACTATCATTCCACTTGAACATTTGTGGTTCTCCAGTGTCAGTTTTGACTATTAGATTTAACTTGGACAAATCAAGGCTTGTAGACAGGGGCAGGGCCCCCGGAGGTTGCTGCTCAACCGATGGGGAAGAATCAGGTAATGCAGAATTCTGATTGGTTAGCAACCGTGAAACAATTGAATCGCTAATCTGGTTCTCAAGCTCGCCAATGAGGTCGCACAGCTGCTGCATAACATTGTCACAACCAACACTGTCAGGAGTGGAAGACTTTGGTTTATTTGGTTCATTAGGTGCATGGTTGGAACAGTCGCAGTATAATACACCAAAACTTGTGGTTTGCCGACCACAGGCTCCAATACCCCAGAGAACCCACGATTCAACGTTGTCGAACCACAGCGATCAGCTGCTGCAGATCTGGCGATCCAGGTCACGGCAATTATGTAGCATGTCTGGACCGGTTACCCTCACACACATGAAAACCACTCAACCACTCAATGAGATTCAACACTTTCCTTTATTCCATCCTTACACTGGGAAATAATCAGTGGATCAGCAGGTGACAGCTTCTCCCTCTCTGGCACACAGAATCATTCGCAGGGAGAGCCAAATAATGCATGCGGTCATCAGCCTTGTACATAGGTATACTGAGGAAACCCCAGATATGTTCCACTAATATCATTCCCTTCCCAAACAAAACTTCTGCAACCCTAATATTATATTCTCTTAACTTGAGAACAATAATAGGAGAACAAAATTTTGGGAAGTTCATCAACCCATTCTTATTACGAAACATAAAATTTATAACATAAACAGCATGTATATAAAAAAAGGACAATATAGGAAAGAAAAGAAAGCAAACTAAATTAAATCAATGAATTATGCATACCAGTTACATGTGCACTCATCGTATCTCTTACAGAGTGCTCATCATCATATGCTCCTGTCAATCAAAACGGTGGTCACCCACAATGGGAAACACGGCTGCAACCATCATGTTTTGCGTGGCCATTTAGGTGGGACAGGTCAGAGGAGACGACAGTGATTCGCTTCCAGTGCACAACAGGGTTTTTCTCCCTGGTGTTGTTAGCCACCATCCAGAGCTTTCACATGGCTTAATACTACTGCCTCATATGCTCATTCACATTCATTTGCAACGTGGCTATGGAAAAGGTTGGTCTCTCCATCCACGTGTCCTTTCCCTCTGGTTTTGTTCTTTCCCTAGTTGGTTTTTAGCACCATTAACGCATACACTGGATCAGTCAGTCATTCCCTAACTAAGCATTTTGAGGGGAGTGAGCAGGCAGCACTTCGTTTTGTGCTCCCTGGCAGTCTAATGACATCTCATTTAGTTTTTGCCTGCACTTGTAGGTGCTCCTTTTGAACCCCTGCAGGAGGCCACACCATCTTTCTTTCTCTTCCGAAAAACCACCCTCTTATTGGCTTAGCGTTGGCAAGAAAATGAGCAATAACTTGGCTGCATTGGCTTCCCTGCTTCACATATAATTTAGAGCTCACATTGATGCACAAACAGAGGGGAGTATCTTCTCCACTGGCTCTCCTCTCAGGTACATAGATAGAGATCATCTTAGTGGCAGACTCCCCGTGTTCTTTTATTTATTTGCAGGACATTGCACATTACTCAACGCATTATTATCACTTTGACTCGTTTGCAATAACCCAAAGGACTGCAATAACCCAAAGGGCTGAGCACCAATGCGACAGAATGTTGGTTACGTATAGTAACAAAAGATTTGTGAATTGGGTGCAGCTCAGCTGTGGGCCCCACTGGTCCTTAAAATTAGCAGAAAAAAAAGGCTTGTTCTATTTTTTTGGGAAGGTCCTGCCCAAACCACCGCTTATATATGGGTAGCAAGGATAGTCCACCCCGTGTGGGTGTAGACGATTTTCTCTTCATGAAGAATGGGATGAGACCCATTAGTAATAGCCCAGTGGACTGTGCCCAATTCACAGAATCTTGGGTTACAGTATATAACCAATCAACATTGGTTCTATTTTTTTGGGAAGCTCCTGCCCAAACCACCAATAGCAATAGCCCAGAGGGCTGTGCCCAATTCACAGAATCTTGGGTTACAATACATAACCAATGTTGTCACCCCAACTGTAAATTTTCATAAGTATACCATTAATGTGAATCAACAGGAGAATATTAATAGCTTATTAAAATGCTGGCCCTATAAACACTGCTTTGGACTGTTGGAACCTTTTGGAAGAATATGGTGCTATTATGAAGTTGGACAGGTAGACACATTTTATTTTTAGCTTTGTTTAGTTTCATCCTGTTTGCAACTGTCCTCTTCCAATACACTTACTGTAAGTTTCTCAATAATAATGTCTTAAATGTGAACTGTTTATTCATCAAGCCATTATATAATTATCATCCTGTTCTTCTGTTCCTGCTTCACAGATGTGAATGAGTGTGACCTGCTGAGCAGTGTATGTGGAGAAGCTCAGTGTGTGAACACAGAAGGGTCCTACCTCTGCGTGTGTCCCAGCAACCAAGAGTATAATGTCATGATTGCCAAGTGTGAGCCTGTTCCCACAGGTGGGCCACTTTTAGCCTTTTTACATGTTCAAAATTGCCATTTCTGCATATTAATATTTACTTCACTATATTTTTAAACACCACCAACAAAGTATGAGACATGAACAATGGATCTCCCCTTACAAAATACGTAAAACTACATTCATGAAATGATAAAATGGATCCATGATGAAATCCAGGTATAACTATCATGTTTTATACAAAAAATGTTTTTTCTGTTTGGATCTCATTAGAATAAGTTTATCATAAGAATAGTTTATTGGTAAAGTTGGTTTCATAAAATCTCCTATGGTTGGTATTGTGAAATTTAAAACAACTCAAGTTCGTCCACAAAATCTCCTCCAGGTCTGATGATTATGAGTTATGGCCTGGTACTTTGACTTCCTTTGGTGGATTTTTATTTTGGTTTCCCTGTTCCTGTCTCACCTGGGGTAGTTCCTAGGTAGCGTTATGTTTCATTATTATGATAAACTACACCTGTGTTCCATTAGAGTTTTGTTTTGGGCCTGTTCCTTTCCATGCCTACCTGTGTTAAATTTTTCTTCCGGTTGGTTACCTGAGGGGTTGCCCACCCGAGCGACCCCGGACTCTGTGCCGTCAGAGCCATTATGACAGGTCACTCTGGCTCCCGGGGCATCTTCGATGTACTAGTGTCCGTGTTTTCAGTTTGCCACACACTGGAGTGTTGTTTTGCACCTGTTCCTTTCCACACCTGCCTGAGTTAGGTGTTTCCTTTGTTTACTGTTTTAAATAAATCCTTATTGTCTGCACTTGGGCCGACTGCAAATCAGCCCAAAGAAGAAACAAAACAGAGTATGTAGTAAGGAAGCAAAGTAGCTGATAATTTAAGGCACAGGTCTCACCTTAAATTAACCAGGCTAACATGCCATCACAAGTAGTCTTGTCAATCCCCATCCAGCCAGTTCTTTGCTTTGAGCACAATTTGATGATGGAGTTGTTGATCCTGGATAAGGTTATAGAGCATTTTCATACATTTCGACTAAATATGGATTGATGCTTTTCAATACTCAAGCTTTTTTATTGTACATTTTATTATGAGTATTATGTACTGAAAATTGTTCACACTAAAATGTCTCAATCCAGCTAAATGTCAATAAGCAGTGTTTTTAAGGTTTGTGTACCTAAATAGACTTTTTGCTTTAAAAAACAATTCCAGATGATTTTTAAAGAAACGTCAGAGAAACAGTTCAGAAACAACAAGGATTTATACAGTGGGTACGGAAAGTATTCAGACCCCTTTAAATTTTTCACTTTGTGTCATTGCAGCCATTTGCCAAAATCAAAAAATTTCATTTTATTTCTCATTAATGTACACTCAGCAACCCATCTTGACAGAAAACAACAGAAATGTAGAATTTTTTGCAAATTTATTAAAAAAGAAAAACTGAAATATCACATGGTCATAAGTATTCAGACCCTTTGCAGTGACACTCATATTTAACTCACATGCTGTCCATTTCTTCTGATCCTCCTTGAGATGGTTCTGCTCCTTCATTGGAGTCCAGCTGTGTTTAATTAAACTGATTGGACTTGATTAGGAAAGGCACACACCTGTCTATATAAGACCTTACCGCTCACAGTGCATGTCAGAGCAAAAATTTTAAAGGGGTCTGAATACTTTCCGTACCCACTGTACACTGAAGATTGGTACAAGTCAAACATTTCATACCTAATCTGAATCCAAGATCGCAGCCGACCCCGGTCATCCTGGACAAGAACTCTTTTAGTCTCCCCTCCACCCCCCCAAACTTACAGACCTTCTAAATTGCACTACTTTTTAAGCAAACTCACTTTTCTGTATATAGTATTTATTCTTATTTTATTCTAGTTTATTCTAAGATTGTGCACATACTCCATATCTGTATATATGTTTGCACCAGACACCAAGACAAATTCCTAGTACTGTAAATGCTGTGTTTTTTGCTGTACTGGCAATAAAACTGATTCTGATTCTGAAAAGGACCATGACTAATTTACCCAAAGTGAAACTGAACAGAAACTGAAACTTGAATTTAGATCAAATAGTAGTTCTTCATAGAAATGGGAACAGATCTGATCTGTGTAGTTTAGAAAAAGAAAGAAGAAACACTTCCTCCAGTTTATTTAAGGGCACGTAGAGTGTGCCTTTATCTTGTCTGAAACATGATAAAAAAGTGTTTTTCACTGATACATTTAAAACTTTATAGTATGATATGTAAGTGACACGCTAAATTAATTTTATTTCCCATCTGATCCCTGCTATTGTGTGTTCTTCTCTCCCTCTTTTCCGTTATCTGTGTTTCAGTGTCGGCAGTGGAGCGTAAGGAGTGCTACTATCGCCTGAACGACGAGAACCTATGTGAGAGTGTGCTGACCATTCATGTCACCCTGCAGGAGTGCTGCTGCACATTAGGAGCTGGTTGGGGTGACAACTGTGAGGTGCATCCCTGTCCTGTCAATGGCACGGGTGAGTTAGGAGGAAACAAAACAGTAACAACAAGATGCAGTATTCAGTATCCTTACTATACACAACTGCTATGCTATATTTCAGTAATATTATATAATACAAGACTTAAAATCCCAGCAGAATCATTTCAATACCTTAATAAAATGTAGATTCTTTATAAATCTAGAGAGCAAGAGCTCATATGTGTAGTTATTTAATGAAGTGCGTAGATTGCAGCAGCACCGCAGTCGGACTTAAGAAGGGATATGAAAGAGCTATCAATATTCACATACTATACTAGAAAGCACACATGTAGATTTTATTCAATCGGTTAAGAAAAATTTTTGAAGAAAGGGGTTCTAATGCTAACATTTCTGAAAATACTTGTACTAATTCTGATTGTGGTTGACTTTCATATATCTCACTGTCATTTTTTACCTTTTCCTTGATTCCTCTCAAAGACCTGCACATTACTCGTTTCACCATCTGTATTTGAACTTCACTTAGTGAAACATTTTTTATGAAATTCTTTGGAATGTACCAAATTCTTCGGTACGATGTACCAACACAACAATAAGGATCTTATCTATTTTTGCAGCTGAGTTGGTACTTCTCTGTTGGCCTACTCTGAAGTACATAAGTGCCACGTAGGTATCCTAACACATACTGCATGATGGAAGCTTATCCTCATGTTTCTGTTATGTCTCCTTTCAGACCAGTTTAACCAAATGTGTCCATCTGGAAGAGGTTTTATTCCCGGTGAAGACTTACTATATGGAGAGACCACTGCTGACAACTTCAGAAGTGAGAGGCTGAGCATCATACAGGAATCACACAGCACTATCTATACTGTTTGACTGAATACTTTTGGTAACATAGAGGCATGTAGTTTAAATTTTAAGTAATGCATAGTGCTTATAGCAGTCACATAATGTAGTTGTCAAGTTCCAATTTGCATTTTACATTTGAATTTTGAATGGCATCTGTATTAGTATGACAGTCTAAAGCAGTGCTGAAGCTAGCCTAAATAAATATGATAGCTTTGTCTGTAATTCTTCATTTGCTCTATAGTGCAACATATTTACCCCTGGTCATTGTATTTGAGTATCTACATTCCATTTACAGACTTTTTATACACCTGAGAGGTTTAGTGATGACACAAAAGGATGAATGATTCATCATCCAGGTTTACTTATCCTGAATTCATATGTTAGAAGAGTGTGGACCTCCAGTACAAGCATCACAGACTACATTGAATTTGTGTGGAGCAAGTGGGATCAACTGTGACCTGTTGAACCTCAACCACACTGGTTTAACTGGTGATGATAAAAGTTTCCTTCTGACTGTGTCTGTCTGCTAATGCCTCATAAATGCTGTGTGCATAGTATACCTGTGTATTTGTGCTTCAGCTACTCCACCTGTCAAGCTCCTTGGAATAATTCTACAGGGTAGGCCATTTATATGGATACACCTTAATAAAATGGGAATGGTTGGTGATATTAACGTCCTGTTTGTGGCACATTAGTATATGTGAGGGGGCAAACTTTTCAAGATGGGTGGTGACCATGGTGGCCATTTGGAAGTTGGCCATATTGGATCCAACTTTTGTTTTTTCAATAGGAAGAGGGTCATGTGACACATCAAACTTATTGGGAATTTCACAAGAAAAACAATGGTGTGCTTTATTCTTTCATGAGTTATTTACAAGTTTCTGACCACTTATAAAATGTGTTCAATGTGCTGCCCATTGTGATGGATTGTCAATGCAACCCTCTTCTCCCACTCTTCACACACTGATAGCAACACCACAGGAGAAATGCCAGCACAGGCTTCCAGTATCCGTAGTTTCAGGTGCTGCACATCTCGTATCTTCACACCATAGACAATTGCCTTCAGATGACCCCAAAGATAAAAGTCTAAGGGGGTCAGATCGGGAGACCTTGGGGGCCATTCAACTGGCCCACGACGACCAATCCACTTTTCAGGAAACTGTTCATCTAGGAATGCTCGGACCTGACACCCATAATGTGGTGGTGCACCATCTTGCTGGAAAAACTCAGGGAACGTGCCAGCTTCAGTGCATAAAGAGGGAAACACATCATCATGTAGCAATTTCAAATATCCAGTGGCCTTGAGGTTTCCATTGATGAAGAATGGCCCCACTATCTTTGTACCCCATATACCACACCATACCATCACTTTTTTTGTTCCAACAGTCTTGGAGGGATCTATCCAATGTGGGTTAGTGTCAGACCAATAGCGGTGGTTTTGTTTGTTAACTTCACCATTCACATAAAAGTTTGCCTCATTACTGAACAAAATCTTCTGCGTGAACTGAGGGTCCTGTTCCAATTTTTGTTTTGCCCATTCTGCAAATTGTGTGCGCCGATCTGGGTCATCCTCGTTGAGATGCTGCAGTAGCTGGAGTTTGTAAGGGTGTCATTTGTGAGTAGCTAATATCCGCCGAAGGGATGTTCGACTAATGCCACTCTCCAGTGACATGCGGCGAGTGCTACGCTGTGGGCTCTTGCTGAATGAAGCTAGGACAGCCACTGATGTTTGTTCATTAGTGACAGTTTTCATGCGTCCACATTTTGGCAAATCCAACACTGAACCAGTTTCACGAAACTTAGCAAGCAGTTTGCTAACTGTAGCATGGGTGATGGGTGGTCTCGTAGGGTGTCTTGCATTGAAATCTGCTGCAATGACCCGGTTACTGCGTTCACCAGATATCAACACAATTTCGATCCGCTCATCACATGTTAACCTCTTCGACATGTCAATGGCTGTGAACAAAGAGAAACTTGTAAATAACTCATGAAAGAATAAAGTTACGTTAAAACCAAGCACACCATTGTTTTTCTTGTGAAATTCCCAATAAGTTTGATGTGTCACATGACCCTCTTCCTATTGAAAAAACAAAAGTTGGATCCAAGATGGCCGACTTCCAAATGGCCACCATGGTCACCACCCATCTTGAAAAGTTTACCCCCTCACATATACTAATGTGCCACAAACAGGACGTTAATATCACCAACCATTCCCATTTTATTAAGGTGTATCCATATAAATGGCCCACCCTGTAGTTTTACATAAACCCCCATTGCAGTTATTCATGGCTCTGCTGACAATAAATTGTCCCTCTGTGAACATGTAATATGTGCTGCCTTCTCTCTGCCCATTTTCAGATGCAGATGAATGTACACTGTTTGGCCAAGAGGTGTGTAAAGGAGGCTTTTGTCTGGATACTCTGGGCAGCTATGAGTGTTACTGCAAGACCGGACAGGACTACGACCCTGTCAAACTGGAGTGCAGAGGTCAGGTTGATACACAGCAAATAGAACAGCTCTGTGTGTGTGTTTGTATGTGTATGTATTACTATCCTTGTGGTGGACTGCTAACACATACCCTACTTTCTAGTTCTTCAATTAGCTACACCTGTGTCTAATTGTTCCTTTGTTCCTATTCTATATATCGGTCCTGTTCCTTTGTTCTGTGCTGGATTATTGCCTAATACCTAAAGTTTGCAGGAGTGAGTGTTTGTGTTTCCTACCTGAGTTTACTGGAATCTATTTGAGTTTAGTTTCTCCTGTGTTTGGATAAAATAAAGAGCTGAACTGTCTGCACTTGGGTCCCACTCCTCACCTTCTTGGTGACAGCTACATAACAAAAATGTATTATGTGTTGACTCTAATGATGGAGCCAGAAATGTTGACTATATATATATATATATATATAATTTTTTTTCTGTTAGAGGACAATGAGATGCCTCATCGCCACCCTGAGCTTATTAACACTCCTTGTTTTTTTTATTGCTCTTTATTCGACTCAGATGAAAGCCATTACCTGTGTAAAAAAGTGAG
The DNA here is from genome assembly GCF_900324485.2 of Mastacembelus armatus. Lineage (NCBI taxonomy): Eukaryota > Metazoa > Chordata > Actinopteri > Synbranchiformes > Mastacembelidae > Mastacembelus > Mastacembelus armatus. Next base: position 199,613 of record NC_046647.1, on the reverse strand, counting down.
CTTGGCTCAGATCTACTAATTTAGCAGTTGTGTCCACTTGTGTCTTCTTGTACCACAAACCTGTGTTGTGTCAGAACATGATTCCCTGTCTAGAGCCAGTGGTTGGTTTGTCCATTCTGAGCTACTGTAAAAACATGGCAGCGCAACATGTCTCCCTGCATGAAATGAGATGTGCTCTATATGTAGATCTAAAAGACTTATTCTAAGGTTAAGGAAATGAAACAGTTGGTATTTTCTGGTGATTACACATTAATGACAACATATTTATGAATAATATATCCCATTTCTTCTAATAAATCCCTCTGAATATCACACATTGTATCTTTAACCTAGAGAAACTGCAGAATCTCTCATCCTTAATTTGTTAAAGCAAAATGCCTTGTAATTGTATGTTACTGTTAAGTCCAAAAACACTGTATAGTATACCCAAGTGGGTACAGGAGCATAAATCTTAATGAAAAGAATAGTTCAGGTGAAATTGTGGATGAAATGTTTTATACAGCAAAGTAACAGAAGACGATTGGATGTTTAGCAGATGTTTGCTTTTTGGACTGGTTCTTTTTCATTTTAATCAATTAAAAGTGGCATGAAGACTCAGAAACAGCTTTAAAACCAGTACATCAGACATCCCCCTCAGCACTTCCCCTTATGTTGAGCAAATATCTTTGTGAATACTGATAGCATGTCAGGATCTGAACCGGGTTTCCGGTTCTTAGCCCTGCCTGACGTTTTATTTTGGTTAGTTTCCTGTTTGTGTTCTGAATGTTAATCACTGCTTGAAAATAAAGCCTTGTTGTCCTGCACTTGGGTCCTCACCTCTCCTCCTTCACACCGACATCCCCGCACCGCGTGACAGAATGATCCAGCCAGAAGAGGACCCAGCGGACAATAGAACGGCAATAGAACGAGGAGGCGTTCGTCTCAGCGCTCCTCCGCGCCCTGAGGAGTGTTTTGCTGACCGCCGACGATTACCCAGTGGTCCTCGCCAGGTGTTCTCGGCTGGAGGAGAGCGTCCGACACCCCCCAGGCTACGTCTCGAAAGGTCGGTCTGACATACTGGTCATCCTTTTTTCCACCCTCTGCACCTTGTTTGAGACGGCTCGCGGCGCCCAATTTACCATCTCCAGGGCTAGGCAAGCTTCCCTAGCCCTGCTTCAGCCCGTGATGCTTGGTCTCCTGACGCCAGCGTCATGTCGCTCCCCGCCGCTGGAGCTCCCAGCTACCACCTCGCCGCTGCCGCAGCAGCCCGAACCCCCGTGTGCCGACGAGGGCGTCCCCGCGGGGGTTCCTGCTCGGATCCTGCACCCTCAGTGCGCCAACGACAGCGTCCCCGCTGAGGATTTCTCCAGCACTCCGCCACCTCAGTGTGCCGACGTTCACGTCCCCGCTGAGGCACCTTCCCAGCCTAGTCCCGTGAGCTCCAGTGTGCCGACGTGGCCGTCCCCGCCGGAGCCCTGCCCTGCCTGTCCGACCTCCAGCGTGCCGACCCGGCCTTTAACGCTGGAGCCCTGCCCTGCCTGCCCGACCTCCAGTGTGCCAACTCGGCCGTTAACGCTGGAGCCCTGCCCCGCCTGCCCGACCTCCAGTGTGCCGACGCGGCCGACAACGCTGGAGCCCTGCCCAGCCAAGTCTTCCAAGTCTCCCAAATCTCCACCCCCGCGCCCTCAGCGTGCTGACGATGACGTCCCCACTGAGGGCCCTTCTCCACCTCCGGACCCTCAGTGCGCCGACGACGCCGTTCCCGCTGAAGTCTCCACTTGTTTCCCCAGCTCTAGTGCGCCGACGTCACCGTCCCCGCTGGAGCCTGGTTCCTGTTCCCTGCCTGGTTCCGTGAGCTACAGTGCGCTGACGACAGCGTCCCCGCTGGAGCTCCGCCCCAGATCCTCGCTACCGCAGCAGCTGCCACCCACGTCCCCGAAGCCGCAGTTGCCGCTGCCTGTCCCAGCCCGCTCCTCTCCAGCCAATCCCGGCGCCTCGCCGTCGACTGCAAGGCGCCCCCTCAGTCCCTCAGTCACCGGCACCCTCAGTCCCTCAGCGCGCCCACGAAGACGTCCCCACTGAGTTTTCCGTCCAGGATCCCGAGCCTCAGTGCACCGACGTGTCCGTCCCCGCTGAGGTTCCAGTTCCCCAGCAGCCGGCTCCCCAGCAGTCTTTAGTTCCAGCCCCGCCAGTTCCAGCCCCTCGGCGTCGTGTGCGAGGCGCCCACGCCAAGGCCCTGCTACCAGCACCACCGTGGCCAGAACTGCCACCGTGGCCTGAACCTCCAGAGCCGTTGGAGTGGCCTGAACCTCCGGATGGGTCAGAGTTCCCGGACCCGCCTCCGCTCCCAGCTGATCTCAGCTTCCCCAGCTGCTGCCTCAGCCGCCAGAGCCCAAGCCCGAGCCAGAGCTTCCTCAGCAGCCCGAGCCAGGGCTTCCTCAGCAGCCCGAACCAGAGCTTCCTCAGCAGTTCGAGCCAGAGCTTCCTCAGCTGCCCGAGCCAGAGCATCCAGAACCGCAGCAGCAGCCACTACGGTCTTCAGAGCCATTGCCGCCGCAGCGGCAGCCAGCAGAATTCCCCGACCAACCACTTCAGCAGTCTCCTCCTGAGTGTTCTGAGCAGCCGTGCCCGCTGCTCCCCCGGCCGTCTCAGCAGCAGCTTCCCCAGCCGTCTCAGCAGCAGCTTCCCCGGCCGTCAGCGTCCCCTGCATCTCCTCTGCCGCCAGTGTCTCCAGAGTCCCCAGCGCCACCTCGTCGGCCGCCGTCTCCAGAGTTCCCAGAGCCGTCGCCGCCAATGCGGCAGCTACCAGAGTTCCCAGAACTCCCGGCTCCGGACCCTCGCCTGTCCCAGAGGCCGCCCTCCTGAGTGGCTTCGGACCCACGCCCGTCTGCGAGGCCGCCCTCCCGAGTGGCTTCGGACCCACGCCTGTGAGAGAGGCCGTCCGCCGGAACGGCCTCAGACTTTGTGTGCCCCAGAGGTCGATCCCCAGAGCGACCCTGGACTCTGCCCTGTGTGGGCTTAGTATGGACTTTGCTCCCGCCCTCCCGCCCCGAACTTTGTCATAGACCTTTGTGGGCCGTCTGGGAGCCGGCCCTTTGGGGGGGAGTACTGTCAGGATCTGAACCGGGTTTTCCGGTTTTATTTTGGTTAGTTTCCTGTTTGTGTTCTGTGTTTGGTTCCAGGTGGCTTTATGTTTCTGTTATCAGTTGTAGATTGCTTTCACCTGTGTCTTGTGTTCAGTATTTAAGTTCTCTGGTTTCCTTTGTTCCCCGCTGGATCATTGCACTGCATAGTGTGAATGTTAATCAGCACATTGTGTGATGCCCGTTTACGCCGAGTGGCGTTTCAGTTGTTTTTGCCTGCCTGCCCGCCGAGTGGCGGAGATTTAGTTACGTTGCTTGAAAATAAAGCCTTGTTGTCCTGCACTTGGGTCCTCACCTCTCCTCCTTCACACCGACATCCCCGCACCGCGTGACATAGCATAATAGTTCATTTTTGTGCGTGAATGCATGTGTTAATTGTAATACAGGGGGGGTGTAGTTGGCATGAGTAAAGTCTTGAAGTTGTGTTGTTTTTTCTATGACATGCCTCTTTTTGCTCTTCTTTAGACATCGATGAGTGTCTGGATGAGTCAGTGTGTGGTGGTGGACACTGTATGAACACAGATGGCTCATACATGTGTCTCTGTGCACATCCCATGGTATTGGATCCCAATAGTAACCACTGTGTGTTCATGCCTGACATCACCAGTAAGAAACCATCTGTAAAATTCTGTTTAAAATTATTTTCATTATTTTGAAATTTTATGTCTGTAAATCTTTAAAAATTGAATAAAATCAAACGTTGTACATCATTATAAGTTATTTGGTTGGAAACTTGCAGCACACAGTACTGTGTGTAATCTAATGTAATGCTGTGCATTTGCAGGCCCCTATGAGCTGCAGCAGGGAATCCAGCAAATTTGTTGGCAGACCATTACAGAAACTATGATGTGCACCCAGCCACTGGGCTTTGACAGGAAGACCACATACACAGAGTGCTGCTGCCTGTACGGGAAGGGCTGGGGCATGGACTGTGCCCTGTGTCCACCTAGAGACAGCGGTATACACTACACAACATCTAACACACTGCTCAGGCAGGCTCAGACCCAATATAATGTGTATAATGTCTGTGTGTCTCACACTGTTGTATGAGTTGTGTGTGATGAGCAGTGTTTGCCAGCCCTGACACAAAGGAACTCATGTAATGTAGCTGTCGAGTATTTGGGTTGCCTATAATTTTCCACTCTAGTGGACAAGTTGGGACGAGACTGTAGGCTTCATCACCCCATTACTCATCACAGGTTCTGTTATGTTATGCAGTTTATAGCCCAGACATAATTGTGAGACAACAAATAGTAACAGGGGGAGGCTGTGGTGCAAACATAAAGCATAAATTGTAGTGGTTGTCCTTGATTCTATAAAACCTTAATATTTCTGCACCTGAGATGTGGGATGGCAGTGCAGAGATTTAAGCAAATTTATAACTTCTTCTTCTTCTTCTCCTTTCGGCTGCGCCCTTCAGGGGTTGCCACAGCGAATTATCTGCCTCAATTTAACCCTATCCTCTGTATCCTCCTCACCTACACCACCTATCCTCATGCCCTCCTTCACTACACCAAGAACTTCCTCTTTGGTCTTCCTCTAGGCCTCCTTCATGGCATCTCTAACCTCAGCATCTTTTCACCATTGTATTCACTGTCCCTCCTCTGAACATGTCCAAACCATCTCAATCTGGCTTGCCAGGCTTTTTCACCAAAACATCTAACATGAGCTGTCCCTCTGATGTACTCATTCCGGATCCTATCCATCCTCGTCACTCCCAGAGAGAACCTCAACATCGTCAGCTCTGCTACCTCCAGCTCTGCCTCCTGTCTTTTTCTCAGTGCCACTGTCTCTAAACCATACAACATTGCTGGTCTCACCACTGTCTTGTACAACCTTTCCTTTCATTCTTGCTGACACTCTTTTGTCACACATCACACCTGACACTTTTCTCCACCCGTTCCAACCTGCTTGCACACGTCTCTTCACTTCTTTTCCACACTCTCCGTTGCTCTGGACTGTTGACCCTGGGTACTTAGACTCCTCCACCTTCTTCACCTCTACTCCCTGTAACCTCACCGTTCTACTTGAGTCCTTCTCATGTACTCTGTTTCCTCCACCTGCTACCTGCTCTCACTACAGATGACAATGTCATCTGCAAACATCATGCTCCATGGAGATTCCTGTCTAACCTCATCTATCAGCTTGTCTATCACCACAGCAAACAAGAAGGGGCTCAAAGCCGATCCTTCGTGCAGTCCCACCTCCACCTTGAACTCCTCTGTAACACATACAGCACACCTCGCCACTGTCTTACAGCTCTCATACATGTCCTGCACCACTCGAACATACTTCTCTGCCACTCCAGACTTCTTCATACAAAACCACAGCTGCGCTCTTGGCACCCTGTCATACGCTTTTTCCAAATCTACAAAGACACAATGCAGCTCCTTCTGGCCTTCTCTGTACTTCTCCATCAGCATTCTCAAAGCAAATATTGCATCTGTGGTACTCTTTCTTGGCATGAAACCATACTGCTGCTCACAAATGCTCACTTCTGACCTCAGCCTAGCCTCCACTACTCTTTCCCATAACTTCATTGTGTGACTCATCAGCTTTATTCCTGTTTCCACAACTCTGCATGTCTCTCTTGTTCTTAAAAATGCGCACCAGTACACTTCTCCTCCATTCCTCAGGCATCCTCGAACTCTCCAAGATCTTGTTAAGTAGCCCAGTCAAAAACTCTACTGCCACCTCTCCTAAACACTTCCTTACCTCCACAGGTATGTCGTCAGGACCAACTGCTTTTCCACTCTTCATCCTCTTCAACGCCCTCCTCACTTCATCCTTACTGATCTTTGCTACTTCCTGCTCCACAACAGTCACCTCTTCTACTCTGTGCTCTCTAACATTTCCTCATTCATCAGCTCTTCAAAATATTCCTTCCATCTTTCCATCACACTTGTGGCACCTGTCAACACATTTCCATCCCTGTCCTTTATCACCCTAATCTGCTGCACATCTCTCCCATCTCTGTCTCTCTGCCTCGCCAACCTGTACAAATCCACCTCTCCCTCCTTAGTGTCCAACCTATCATACAAATCCTCATACGCCCTTTGTTTGGTCTTTGCCACCGCTACCTGTACCTTACACTGCATCTCCCTGTACTCCTGTCTGTTCTCTTCTGTCCTCTCAGTGTTCTTAGGTAACCTTTTCCTCTTAACACACTCCTGAACTTCCTCATTCCACCACCAAGTCTCCTTTCCAGTTTCCTCTTTCCAGATGACACACCAAGTACCCTCCTACCTGTCTCCCTGATCACTTTAGCTGTAGCTGTCCAGTCATCTGGAAGAACCTCCTGACCTCCCACAGCCTGTTTCAGCTCCTCCCTGAAAGCCACACAACACTCTTCCCTTTCAACTTCCACCACTTGGTCCTCTGCTCTGCCCTTGTCCTCTTCATCTTCCTCACCACCAGAGTCATCCTACACACCACGTCCTATGCTGTCTGGCTACACTCTCCCCAACCACTACTTTGCAACATTTAATATCACACCTTCAACTTCCAGCTTCAGACTCATCACCCTATCTGACACTCTCTTCACCTCCTGAACATTCCTAGCAAAATCCTCCTTCAGGATAACTCCTACTCCATTCCTCTTTCCATTCACACCATGATAAAATAGCTTGAACCCTGCTCCTAATCTATAAGCCTTTCTACCTTTCCATCTGGTCTCCTGAACACACAAGATATCCACCTTTCGTCTCTCCATCATATCAACTCTCTAGTTTTCCCTGACAAAATCCCTGCTCTACACCCCTGCCCTTCCTCTTCTCTCTTTGCCTACGAACACGCCGTCCAATTTCCACTGGCACCCTGTAGGTCAGCAGCACCCGTCGTGGTCATTGTTAACCAGGGCTGCGACTGATCCGGTATGGAAGTCATATTTGTGATTCGCATGTTTGATTTGGCTTAGATTTTACGTCAGATGCCTTTCCTGACACAACCCTCTGCATTTACCCGGATTTGGGACCGGCACATGAAGACAGTGGTGTGTGCCCCCCCTGTGTGTGTCTAGTTTATGAATTATGAATATCATAAACCATCTTAATAATTTGGGGCATCAGATCCTTTGATGGCGGATCAACCAATCAATTAATGAGTAATACATGGACGTATTTACTTTGTGAAATAACATTATTTTAAGATTTATTCAGCTATTTACAATATGTACATGCTATTTACATAGGGGGAAATGGAGGGAGAATTGGTCAGAGAATATAGCTGAATTAAAGAATAAAACATAACAGTATAAAAGTAGGTGAGATCAGTGTGGTCACACATTACATATTTAACAATCAAAGCAGAAACATAACAAGAACAATTCATAAGTCATCAAGAGGTCTCAGGTCCTGTCTGGAAGGGAGTAGTTTGAAGGTAAGTAAGGTAAGTTTTGTTAAGAGGGGTTCTCTTTGTACGAGCCGGTGGTCTGCTCTTTCTCAAATGGAGCCTTGACAATGCAGTATTTTGGTGGAGAGGCCTGTGCCACTTCCTGTTGCTTACCCTTTCTTACCCTCTTACCCTCTCTACCTTTCTGTGTATGTTTCTGTCTCTCTCAGACGACTATGCATACATGTGTAACCTTCCTGTGGATGGCGGGCAGCGGCCATATGGTCATGATGCCCTTGTGGCGGGCCCAGTGCATGAATATGAAGTGAGCCCTGACTATTCACTGTCACCTGAACAGCAGGCTGCCCTGCCGTTGTATGAAAATGAGGAGCGTAAGTATTTGTATTTGATACAGGTTTTATATTAACAGAGTAATAGTTTATCTAATTTCATATCCATCTCATAATGGAGATATGGCCACTTGGAAACTTTTTACTTGAGGTATTTGATTTAGTTTGGGAAGTTTCCTGATTTTTCAGTGTTACATCATTCTGCTTCTCTGGTGTAACACAGTACTTGCTGTACAGTGTTTTCCTGCCACCTTTTGACAAACTAATATGTCATAATGACAGCCTTTAAAAGGATAATAATCTAAGAGTGTGCTGGTCCTCAATCCAGTCTAGCAGCAGGTGAATGCATTAGCCCATTTTAAAATGATTTTCATCTAAAATAATATATCACCATTTATAATTTGACTATTACTAATATTCATTTGCAAATTAAGCTAGCAAATAAATGTAGTAGAATGAAAAATAACTTTCTTTGTAAGAAGTAAAAGTATAAAACAGCAAACAATGGAACTACTCAAGCAAAGTACAAGTACTTCAGCATTGTGCAGTACTTTGCTTGTGATTGTGTGCAGTAGAAAATTATTAAGAATAATAAATTAATCTCATTAATCAATGGAAAGTAGTATGAATCTTAATATAAATAACATTTAGGTGATAATGGTTTTTAGAGATCTCAACTCAGTCACAGCCACTGCTATAACTGCTGACAGCATTGGAAGCAGACCAAAACAGACTACAATAATAATAATAAATATAGCCGCAAGCGGCGATAAGCGGCCCTCGCCTTGAGCAAACCTCCTCCCCCGGCGCACCGCCCCCGCGAGCGACCCGCGGCCGAAGCAGACCTCGAACCGCGCAGCCGACCTTGACCCGCGTTGCCGGCCGCCTCACCGGGAGCCCTTCGAACGACGGCACGAGTCCGATCCGGAAAGCCAAGGCGGAGGATTTTTTCCCGGTCAACGTGCGCTTTAGAGACAAACGGCGAAAAACTTTACATTTCCACGGTAACCACAGCAGCAGCTGAAAGCACAGCTGCACATTTCCAGATGTACCGAGACACAAAAACACACAGACGCACATCAACAAACATATTCAGCCACACAAACCGTTGCACACACCCGTGGACACACGCCGACCAGCAAACCTACACATTTATCATTGTAAATGTTCATTTGACTGGACGCAGAATTCAGACCACATACAGCCACACATACAGACACACATAAATGCAGGAGCAACAGTAGGAGACATTTATTCAGCATTGCACCTGATGGCAGAACTGAGGATGTGCTCCCAAACAACACACAAGTCAAGTCTGTTGATTCATTGCCACAGAAACAGTGTGGAAAATAGAGCTTTACTGCCACCTGATGGCAGAACTGAGGATGTGCTCCCAAACAACACTCAAGTCAAGTCTGTTGATTAAAAGCCAGCTCAAGCTTTCTTACTTCATTATTATAGATGGTTTTGGCACTCCTAAAACAGGAGCCCAGCTTGGCCTGATACAGTTTTCCACAAACACTCAGTGACAGTGCACCAGTTGTAAACACACATTTCCAGATGTACTGAGACACAAAACCACACTGACACACATATTAAGACATTAACAGAATCAGTCCAGAGGCCATAGTACAGATCAAAAGGGTGAGGTGTGTGGGATTTTAACTGCTGCAGAGGTCACGTCTCTGCGGCCACAGTGATACAGGTACATACAGACACACATACAGACACACAGAAATGCAGGACGGCAGCAGCATTAGACATTTATTTAGTTATATCCCCTTTAAGTTTAAAATCTCATTGAAAAACAATGGAGGCTGTCTGCCATCACCACGGCAATAGCGTGTAAAATAGAACATGGCTCTCTTTGGCTTTTTTGATTGGGATCCTCTAAAGGATTTGTCTGCAAAATCTGGATAACTTTTGCAGCCCCATGGGTCTAGGTGACGCTGGCCAAAAATGAGCTCAATCGGTCAAAAATCCAAGGAGGAGTTCGTTCAAGTTCGAGATAAACTCCCAGCTGGTGGACTTCTTGTTGGTCACACGACCTCGACACGATAAGCTTTTTTGGTTGGCCTGACATGAATACGAGATGTACCAGGTTTGGTGACTGTACGATGAAAAAAGTGTCAGAGGAGCTCCCATAGGCGCAATGTATTTTCAATTCAATTCAATTCAATTTTATTTGTATAGCGCCAAATCACAATACAAATCATCTCAAGGCACTTTACAAAAACTAAAACTAAAAACCCAACAATTCCCTTATGAGCAAGCACTTGGCGACAGTGGAGAGGAAAAAACTCCCTTTAACGGAAGAAAAAACCTCCAGCAAAACCGGGCTCAGTTTGGGCGGCCATCTGCCTCGACCGGGGTGAGTGGATAGAGCAGAGAGAAAAGAACAGCAACAATAAACAACAAATAGACACTGCAGGTTGGTGGGGCCGGTAACTGCTCATCAGCGATAAACAGCTCCAGGACCAGGGACACCTGCAGAAGGTACAGAGAGAATAGAGAGAGAGGGAGAGAGCACAAACTAGGGGAGAGAGAGCAAAAGGTTACTAAGATTCAATGGTGGAATACACATGAGGTGGGAGGAGAGAAGAGAGGGGAGGGGAAGGGAAAGGGGGGGGGGTTAGGGTAGGGGAGCTCAGTGCACCGATGGTCCTCGGGCAGTCTAGGCCTATAGCAGCATAACTAAGGGATGGTTCAGGGTTGCCTGAAGCCAGCCCTAACTATACGCTTTGTCAAAGAGGAAGGTTTTAAGTCTAGCCTTAAAAGTATAGAGAGTGTCTGCCTCCTGAACCCAGGCTGGGAGCTGGTTCCATAGGAGAGGAGCTTGATAACTAAAGGCTCTGCCTCCCATTCTGCTTTTGGAAACTCTGGGAACCACAAGTAGACCTGCACTCTGAGAGCGAAGTGGTCGATTGGGATAATCTGGTACTATGAGGTCTTTAAGGTATGAAGGAGCTTGATTATGAAGGGATTTGTATGTGAGAAGAAGGATTTTAAATTCTATTCTATATTTTACAGGGAGCCAATGAAGAGAAGCCAATATAGGAGAAATATGATCTCTCCTGCTAGTTCCTGTCAGGACTCTGGCTGTGGCATTGTGGATTAATTGGAGGCTTTTTATGGAGATATTGGGACATCCAGATAGTAATGAGTTACAGTAATCTAGCCTTGAGGTAACAAATGCATGGACTAGTTTTCCTGCATCATTTTGAGACAGGATGTTCCTAATTTTGGAAATGTTGCGCAGGTGAAAGAATGCAGTTCTAGAGATTTGTTTTATGTGTGAGTTAAAGGACATGTCCTGGTCAAAAATAACTCCAAGGTTTTTTACAGTAGTGCTAGAGGCCAGGGTTATGCCATCTAGAGTAGCTATTATTTGAGAAAAGTTATTTCTGAGATTTTTTGGCCCAAATATAATGACTTCTGTTTTCTCCGAGTTTAAAAGTAAAAAGTTACTGGTCATCCAGGCCTTTATGTCAGTTAGACAGGCTTGAAGTCTGGTTAACTGGTTTGTGTTAACAGGTTTAATAGATAGATATAACTGAGTGTCATCTGCATAGCAGTGGTAATTAATAGAGTGCTTCCTAATGACATATCCTAAAGGAAGCATGTACAGGGTGAACAGAATCGGTCCTAGCACGGAGCCTTGTGGAACTCCATAACTAACTTTTGTTCGTGTGGAAGGTTCATCATGGACATGAACAAACTGGAATCTGTCCGATAAATAGGATTGGAACCACTTTAACGCTGTTCCTCTGATACCAATCACATGCTCCAGTCTCTGTAATAAGATGTTGTGGTCAATGGTGTCGAATGCTGCACTAAGGTCTAGGAGGACAAGTATTGAAACAAGTCCATTATCTGAGGCTAAGAGAAGATCGTTGGTAACTTTCAACAGTGCTGTTTCTGTACTATGATGTGCTCTAAATCCTGATTGAAAATCTTCAAATAGTTCATTCCTGTGTAAGTGGTCTGATAGCTGCTTAGCAACAGCTTTTTCTAGGATTTTAGAAATAAATGGCAGGTTGGATATTGCTCTATAATTAGCCAAGACTCCTGGATCAAGACTAGGCTTTTTGAGTAAAGGTTTGATTACTGCCGTCTTAAAGGCCTGTGGTACGTAGCCTGATACTAGAGATAAATTTACCAAGTCCAATAAAGATGAGTTGATTAATGGCAGGGTGTCTTTAAGCAGTCTAGTCGGGATGGGGTCTAAGAGACACGTTGATGACCTTTGTCGGGGGCGCTGTAGAGCCATTCTTTTGAGGTCGTTTATGAAACCCATAAAATATAAAATTTTCACGCGATTCTGAGGGGCATGCAAATTTTGGTGAGTTTTCACACATGTTCAGGGGGTCAAATTTGAGGGAGTTACAGAACGTGAAGAATAATAACGAACAAAAAAAAAATTTAAAAAATAAAAAAAATAAGAAAAATCCTAACAATCTCCAGGGCGCCGGCCACCTGTCAATCATAATATAAACATTTTCTGAAAGGTCTAACGCCCAGTAACGTCATGGTGGGGTGCGGGTAGACACTAGACGATGCCTGATGCCGCCCCCCCGCTTATTCGTCCCTTGCCCGTGGAGCGATTATAATAGTCCCTGCGCTTGGACCTTTGGTCCTTGCTCGGGCCTAATAATAAATATATATCTGTTTTTTTTTTGGTACAGATCCATACAAAGCATTTGAGGGTTTGCGATCAGAGGAGTGTGGTATATTGAACGGCTGCGAGAATGGTCGATGTGTCCGAGTTCACGAGGGGTACACCTGTGACTGCTTTGATGGATACACCTTGGACCTGTCCCGCATGGCCTGCATTGGTAAGAGAGCAGCTACAATCAACTAAAATAAAGCAAAAGAAACATAACTGGAGATTTTAAAGGAATTTCTTCTCTCATCCTTCCACAGATGTGAATGAATGTTCAGAACTCAACAGTCGGATGTCACTGTGTAAAAATGCAAATTGCATCAATACAGTGGGCTCCTATAAGTGTGTGTGTCTGCCAGGCTTCACTGCATCTAACAAACCTAACTACTGTGTAGAGGCAGCAACACACCAAACATCAACACACACACAATGAGCATGAACAGCCATTACACAGGCACACGAAACATGTACATGCTTGTATTACTATACTTGTGAGGACATCTACTGATTATATGCAGCCATTGCCGAATCCTTAATAAGACCTACTGTACAAAACCTAAACCTTAAGCCAAGATCCTTACTCAATTTCAGCATTACCCTTCTGCTCTACATTACCATGGTATTGTGTTTCTGTACTAATGTATTATATTATAGTTTTTTAATTTTAGTAGACATTTTAAATAAACCCTTCCTAAGTACTTCAAATATTACTTTTGTAATAATTATTGTTTTCTTAAATTAATTTTCACAGACTACACTGTACACACTGTAACTAGTTTTGGTTTCTTTGGTTAGCTTGATAAAGGAATACATTGCATTGGAGATCATTTTTGCTGAACAGCCTATAATTTTTTGCACCTCTTTATAGGTTTTCCCCTCTCCAATCAACTTTTTAATCAAAGTACGCTGTTCTTCTAAACAATGTCTTGAACGACCCATTTTCCTCAGGCTTTTAAATGCATGTTCAACAAGTGCTGGCTTCATCCTTAAATAGGGGCCACCTGATTCACACCTGTTTTTTCACAAAATTGATGACCTCACTGATTGAATGCCACACTGCTATTTTTTTTAACACACCCCTTTCAACTAATTGCCCAATTGCACAGCCTTAAGAGTGTGCATATCATGAATGCTGGGTCTTGTTTGTTTTCTGAGAATCTACTGCACCTACTGGTAACTTGTTTGAAAAATATACTAAAAACCTGGATTATTCTGGTTAGTCACATCTGCTACTATTATCTGCTAGTACTGCTATTATTTTGAACAATACTGTATGTACTTAGACATGACTACTTATCTCAGCCTTGAAAAGAAAGTGAGCTAGTGTCCATCAATAAGCTATACCCATTTATTTAAGGTGTTTGAAGTGTAAGTGGACTCTATGGGGAAAATATATTTTGGGCCACACTTGTAATACCACGACTTGGGCAAACTAGCAGCGAGGCTGAATAGTGGCAACATTGCATGTTCTCTCATGGGAATTATTTAATAAAAAGAAATGCACTTCAATCCTAATCAAAATTTTGAAGACATTCTCTAGAACATTTTTCACACACACTTACAAAAATCACATAGAAGCGAATTTTAACTGTAGTATTCTAGGTAGTTAACAAAGACCATGAGTTTATAGCCATATGCTCATGTATATGTAGACATAATGTTTGTCCCACATGACACACATTTGACCTAAAATTTGATGTTTATCAAATCACAGCTGAGGCTAGTGATGTTCATTTGGCTAGTATTTTGTCATAAATCAGTGTTGCTTATCATTAAAAAAAATGTTTTTTAATTTAATAATTTTGACCAGATGATGGCTATAAATGAAAAGTCAGAAGAGCACTTAAGCTATAACAGTTCATTGTGACGGAAGCATGTATTTCATTTCTACTGTTGGACCAAAGTGGTAAACTGACCAACCAGCACACAACTAGCATTGCTAATATGTTTAAGCGCTGCTGCTTTAAATAATCCTTTTGTGCTCCCTGACTAACTAAACTTGTGTATCACTTCTTATGTATATATATATATATATATATATATATATATATATATATATATATATATATATATATATATATATATATATATATATATATATATATATATATATATAGTGTAAAGTTTTGATCTTATATTTGGTTCCAGATTTCATAGGGTTTCTTATAAGTTTCTGTAGTTTATAATTGTAATTATTAACACAGAAATGAATGTTTAGTTGAAGCTGAACAACTTTTATTTCTCCATTTTACATAAAAAAAGTGTCAGTCAACTAGTGTTCCTTCAAGCAGAGCTGTCTATCATCTGTTTGATCCTTGAGAGGTCATTGGGTCCTTAAAAGTATAGCAATACAACACAGACACATGCACACATTTAACACTTACTTAATCAAAGCCCATATACTCTGCACTGTATAAGATACACACTAAATGAAACAAACAATAATTTACTTGAGATAAAGATTCAAATTAATCTACTTTGTGGTACCTACCATATGTGTTGAGACAGAATTGTATAAAATCTATGTATTGTCTGTTGTTTTAAGTTCTAAGTTTGTTTCTTATTTTGTTTTAAGGTGAGTTTTATAAGAGGCAGTTTTGTTTATTTAGTGTATCGACAATCCCCATGGACTTGTACTGGGAGATCCAGTTGTATTTTTTTCGCAGTCAGACTGATTGTGGATATTTAATTCTGTGAAGAGGCCAGCTGTCTGCTCCTTCTACATTCCTCTCTCTGCCAAAAAGATATGCTTGTTACTAAATTATAGCATCACCAAAAACATTTCTTTAATACATCAGTGTGCACATTGCATTGTACTATAGAAAGTTGCTAATGTTAACTCTGTAGTTTTTCATGGCATTTTGTCTTTGTTTTGTAAGAATGCTTCTAGGCAACAATGCATTGTGGGACTTAAGAGCCACTGACAAACACGAAGACATTAAGACTTTTTTGTTATCTGGTATTTCCTCCCCTTTGTGTCTATATGTTGAAATGACTGAAATTAATTTTTGTTTTATTTTTTATATTTTATTATTTTAATTTTCTCTTGTCTATGTTTCACTGCTAAGTCTTGCCACCTGGCAAAGCTGCTTTGGGACAGTGATGGGAGAGAAGACACGTGTACATTTTAACAAGAAAGTGTAGAAAATAGCTGATGTATTTGTAATTTGTACATGAATAAATAGCTTTTTCTATGAATTCATATTACAATGTACTTTAAACCCATTGGTATTAAACCACAAATTGTGATATTTAACATTGTCTGACCTGTCCATTTTAGCTATTTCCATCATCTTCTCATCAGAGGAGAAATAACTGAAGTATTCTGGCTATTTAAGCAAAACCTGGGTGGGGTCCAAAGTATTGGCAGAGATAGACGATAATTATACAGACAGTCAGATTAAATATGTATTTAACAGGTAACAAAACCACTATCCTGCAGGACATTCATGGAAAAGGTAAATGGTTTTTGAAATTACAGTACAGTATTGACTAATATTGTTTTTTTTTCACATTAACAATGGAACTTCATCTTAATGCAATTACAGTACAGAGTTTTCATTTTTACCAACAGGCATATAAATGTTGACAACCAATTACAGGAAAAGTTCTTTTCTGCAATAGTAATGAAATATTTCTGTGAAGATTCTCAGTCGTCCAGGGGAGGTTATCTAAAGGTTGAGTCGTGGCAACTGGACCTTCAGTTCTTTAAGGCTGAAACGTTTCGCCACCCATCCAAGTGGCTTCATCAGTCTGAGAAAGGCCAAAATTATTTCCCAGGTTAGTTTCACTCCACCCTTAGTCCAATAGGCTCGCTAAGTGAGCTAAGCACAGTTGAAAGTCATTAGACCCACGCCCCTGAGTTGCTTTCACTTCACACCTAGTCTGAATAGGCTCATTAGGTGAACAAAGGAGTGAGCTCAGGTGAGGGTTGTTAGGATCTAATGGTGGACTCCTTCTGATTCTCCAACTGCCTGCAGTCTGTCCTTCCTGAGAAACATTGGATTTGTTCCTTAATTTGCTGGGAACAGATGAAAGGGCAGCCTGGTATATTGAAGATAGATTATGTCTGAGTCCTCCACCCCTATTTTGAGACAGTTTCTCCACTTGGACACAGATAGCTTCTCTGACTCCTCTTTCAAACCATCTATCTTCTCTGTCCAAAATGTGTACCTTACTGTCTTCAAAAGAGTGTCCTGTTTCCTCTAAATGGAGGTGCACTGCTGACTGTGGTCCTGAGGAGTTGCTCCTCCTGTGCTGGGCCATCCTTCTGTTGAGTGGTGGTCTGTGTGGCCTACCAGTGGCACTAAGATGGTGGCAAGATGTTTGCCAATGTTATATGTCACTGAGTTTATGCTGCTGACAATGGGCCTGAGGGTGGCTCCTTCTCTGTGTATATTAGGGAGCCCATACAGGCAGGGGGTGGTCTCCCCTGGATACAGTCTGTAGTGTGTGGTTCTGTCCATCACCTGAGGTCACTCCTTTGTTCACTTAACGAGCCTATTCAGACTAGATGTGAAGTGAAACCAACTCAGGGGCATGGGTCTAATAACTCTTAACTGATTGCTTAGCTCACTTAGTGAGCCTATTGGACTAAGGGTGGAGTGAAACTAATCTGGGAATTAAATTTGGAGGTTCCAGTCCAGCCTTTCTCAGACTGATGAAACCACTTGGATGGGTTGTCTCTAAATACGGATTGAAAAAGAATTAATTTGAAATCTTCAAATAGTTCATTCCTGTGTAAGTGGTCTGATAGCTGCTTAGCAACAGCTTTTTCTAGGATTTTAGAAATAAATGGCAGGTTGGATATTGGTCTATAATTAGCCAAGACTCCTGGCTTTTTGAGTAAAGGTTTGATTACTGCAGTCTTAAAGGCCTGTGGTACGTAGCCTGATACTAGAGATAAATTTACCAAGTCCAATAAAGATGAGTTGATTAATGGCAGGGTGTCTTTAAGCAGTCTAGTCGGGATGGGGTCTAAGAGACACGTTGATGATTTCGATGAAGCAACTACTGATGTAAATTCAGAGAGATCTATGGGAGAGAAGCAGTCTAAACATAACTGAGGTCCTACAGATGATTCAAGAGCTACTGTAGTAGAAGATTCATTTATTGCAGGTATGGGAAGCATCTGCTGAATTTTATCTCTAATAGTTGTGATGTGAACAAACTCATAAAGTCATCACTGCTGAGAGCTAAGGGAACACTGGGCTCAACAGAGCTGTGAATTTTTGTCAGCCTGGTTACAGTGCTGAAAAGAAACCTGGGATTGTTCTTATTTTCCTCTATTAATGATGCAGTATGCAGTTCTGGCTTTACGGAGAGCTTTTTTATATGTTTAGTAGACTGTTTTTCCAGGCTAGAAAAAAATTCTTCTAAATTTGTTGAACGCCACTTCCTTTCCAGCCTTCGTGATGCCTGCTTTAAGGTACGAATATGTGAACTGTACCATGGGGCTAATCTCCTCTGATTCACTAACTTCTTTTTCACAGTATCAAGCATTTCACGCAGTGAGGCTACAGCACTGTCAACAACAAGATCATCTTATTATGGAGTAGGATTGAGGCAGCTGCCTCTCCACTGTGTTGGCACTTGGCATAGATGTAAATAAAGATGGAATCCATCCATCCATCCATCTTCTATACCTGCTTTTCCTGTTCAGGGTCACGGGGATCCGCTGGAGCCTATCCCAGCTCTCTCTCGGGTGGAAGGCTAAAGATGGAATCATTTTCTTAAATTTATTAACAGCGATATCAGATAAACATCTGCTGTAGTGGAATTTTCTTCCAAACGCTGCATGATCCATCCATCCATCCATCCATCTTCTATACCCGCTTTTCCTGGTCCAGGGTCACGGGGATCTGCTGGAGCCTATCCCAGCTCTCTCTCGGGTGGAAGGCAGGGGTACACCCTGGACAGGTCACCAGTCCATCACAGGGCCACATATAGACACACAAAGACAGACAACCTCACACACTCACACTCACTCCTACGGGCAATTTTAGAGTCACCAATCAACCTAACATGCATGTTTTTGGACTGTGGGAGGAAACCGGAGTACCCGGAGTAAACCCACGCAAGCACAGGGAGAACATGCAAACTCCACACAGAAAGGCCGGGATGCGAACCCACGACCTTCTTCCTGGGAGGCAACAGTGCTAACCACTCAGCCACCCGCTGCATGATCCATTATCTTAAATTCAAAAGTTATTAAAGAATGATCTGACAACATAGGATTCTGGGGAAAAACTATTAGTGTTACGTGTTGGGGTACTGGAAGGAGGAAGGAGAGACAGGACCCAAGCGCAGGACTTCAAGGTTTTAATAATACTCCTGGAGATGCCAGGGATCAGGAAGGAAACACAATTACAACCGGGTGACCCGGTAAACAAATAGTAGGTGGCACAGTCTGCCACAAGAGGCATATAACAAAGCTCACGTCCTCAAAACAGTCTGCAACCATCAACACAAGTCAACACAGGTTAATGCTTCTGCGGTGAACAAAGGAGCAAAAGGAGAACTTATAGCAGCTGAGACAGCAGATAATTGAACACAGGTGTGAATAGTCAGTGACAGACGTAAAGCTGCCGGGGACCAATGCAGGGGGAAAACAGGAAGTCCTTTCAGCATAAAGGTCCCCGGCAGGAAGTCCCAAAAGGGGACTCATGACAATTAGATGTTCAATTTCGATGCCATAGGTCAGAACAAGATCAGGGGTGTGATTGAAACAGTGGGTGGGTGTATTAACATTTTGAGTGAAACCATCTGAATCTAATATTGAATTAAATGCAGTGCTGAGACTATTATTTTCAACATCTACATGAATTTTAAAATCTCCCACTATAATGACTTTATCTGAACTAGGCACTAAATCAGATAGGAAGTCTGGAAATTCAGTTAAAAACTCTGAGGTGCATGGTACACAATGACAAGTAGAACTGTTTTTTGTGTTTTCCAGTTTTTCATGTGAGAGCCTCAGTCTTCGCCTCTCACATCCTAAATGAGTTAGAACTGTTCTGAGGACTGTTCGATAATAGGAGTGGTCTTAATTTTTATTAGATTTTTATGAATAACTCCTCTTCTGTTAACTTCTGGTTTATTTGATTTATATGTTCGAGGGGCAGACACAATCTCTATGTGGTTTGAGGGGGGTGACGGCTCTAAGGAAACTGCTGAGAGGCATTTTAGACTGAGTCTCTGCATCCCAGTCCTCACTCTGGAGTGTCAAACTTTAGGTTGGCAAATAAACTCGGCCAAATTTCGAGAGATGACAGCCGCACTATCCAAAGTGAGATGGATGCCGTCCCTCGCTAGCAGACCAGGTTTTCTCCAGAAAGTGGCCCAATTGTTTGTGGAGCCCACATCATTTGCTGGACACCACCTAGACGGCCAGCGATGGAACGATGACATGTGGCTAAACATGTCAGCGCTGGTCAGATTAGGGAGGGGTCCAGAGAAAATTACATAGTCCGACATTGTTTTGGCAAAGTTACACACTGACGCAACATTAATTTTAGTGGCCTCCGATTGGTGTAATTGGGTGTCATTGCTGCCGACGTGAATAACAATTTTACCATATTTACGATTAGCCTTAGCCAGCAGCTTCAAGTTTGACCCAATGTCGCCCACTCTGGCCCCAGGAATACATTTGACTATGGTTGCTGGAATCTCTAGCTTCACTTTTCTGACCATGAATTCTTCAATTATCAGTCGGTTTCTCAGCGGGTGTGTCGCTGAGCAGGGAAAATCTGTTAGAGACGTGAATAGACAAGTGATGAGCTGTGGGCTTCTGCTTAGGAGTACGTTTCCGTCGAATCATCACCCAGGCTAATTCTCCGGACTGCGCCGGAGCTGCCCTTGGACAGCTAACAGACCCTGATCTTGGTGGCTTCACACCTGCTACGAGTAATGTCAGCACTACGAGGATAGGCTAGCTGGCTTTTATTCAAAGGTGCGGAGCTTCCAATTCAGTGATCCTCACCTCCAAAGCTACCAGAACCTTATACTTATTACAAGTATCATTATCACTAAAGGAGGCAGAGGAATAACTAAACATGTGGCACACTGAGCAGGAGAGAGAGGGAGAGGGAGAAGCCATGCTACTAGCTAGCTAAGCTAACTGGTAGGCTAACAAGCGCTAAGTCTGGAAATGTGTAGTGGTTAATGAATTGTTTAGAGAGTTTAGTTAGTTTTTAGGTGTGTTAGACTAAAGCTAGTTTGTTGCTAATCTGTAGACGAGCTATACAGCACAACACACTTGTAATAGGAAGTGGAATCACTTACCTGGAAACAGTCTCCATCGAGGCCAAGGTACAAACCAAGCCTCAAGTCTGGAAATAGCAGGAAATACCAGTTGGCTTTTGGCTTTCCTCAAAGAAAGCCAACTGGTACCGTAAGACTTTCCACATTGTTATTTTCTCCTCAGATTTTTCTTTAATTACTGAAAACCTCTTTTTACTACATTTAATTGTGTTAGGGAGGGTATTTTGGGTCCCTGGACAAGTTTTGACATGCCCTGACATTTGTGATTTTTTCAATTGCTTTTAAACATATTACTGGCTGAAATCTGATAACACTGTAATCAGCACAAATTGGGCTACAATAATATTTGAGCAGCAAGTTTATACATGATTGTGTTTTTGAGAAAACAGTGTTTATGCATGGTTACTGAAAAACTACAATTTCTAAGTCACTGAAATAAGACCAGAAAACACAAACAGAACATTGGTTCACAGGACTTTTAAGAAATGCATCTTGTAGTGTAAAGTGTTTGCTTCACAATGATGTGAAAGTCATCTTGTTCACTCATTCACAGATAACAACAAACAGATTTAAATTGTCTAAGACACTTTTTGTTTAGAAAGGGCAAGGTGTGTCTGAGCATGAATAATCAGGTGATTTACCTGAGAAGACAGACACACTCAAAGACCCGCACAAAGAACTACATAATGAGACTTTCAGTCATTGTGGCTAAGAGGGGATTACTTCAATACAATACAATACAATGCAGATCCAAACGTTCGTCATTTGAGTCGTGTTTTTCCTCTGAGGAGAAAGTAAACTATTTGTCTCGCTTCTTCAACCGCGTAACGTGCCATCATCCAAACACACAGAGTGAGTAAATTGATGAAGTTTGACGTTTTATGTCATTTCTCAGGCACGTGCACGTAATTCTGGCTCACCTGAGATTATTTACAACAGTGCGGTCAGTGCGAGGCGGGATCAAATTAGCTGTAATGAGGTGAGAGGAGAAAACGTACTTCTTACGTTCATACAGATGAAATAAAAAGTGATTTGTTTTCGACTTGAATTGTTTCATTTAAAAGAAGACATTTCAAGCTTTCTAGCCATATATGCCTTATTTTTATGAGGCAAGTATTCGCTGAGATTCTGGTTGTTTTATTTACGTGTCTGTGAAGAGAGATGGCGGACAGAGAAGACAGAGAGCGCTTTTAAGTTCTGCTTTCTTTATTTAACAAAAGCACAGCGTTTTGTGGTTATTAGTGTGTTTAGTGTATACCACTAAAACAGATTCGAATGATATATTGCTTTTATCTGTACGTTCAAAATTGACAGAGTAATTTAAGTTTGTTTCGGTGTTATCAGGAGAAGATGCCACAAAATGCGCCAGCGCATTTGTCAACCCATCCATACATCCATCCATTTTCTATACCTGCTTAATCCTTAACCAGGGTCACAGGGATTGCTGCTGGAGCCTATCCCAGCTCTCTTTCGGGTGGCACACCCTGGACAGGTCACCAGTCCATCACAGCGCCACATAGAGACACACAAAGACAAACAACTACACACACTCACATTCACTCCTATGGGCAATTTAGAGTCACCAATCAACCTAACATGCATGTTTTTTTGGGCTGTGGGTAGAGTACCCGGAGTAAACCCACGCAAGCACAGGGAGAATATGCAAACTCCACACAGAAAGCCCGCGGTCATGACCTTCTTCCTGTGAGGCAACAGTGCTATCCACTCAGCCACCATGCTGCCCCGCATGACCCCTGAGGGTTAAATACATTTAAAGTTTGCGACTTTCCTTGCAGGTACACTACAGTCCACCTGTTTGTATGAATCTGTTCTCAATTGTCATGACAGTTGAACTCCCTCTGTGTGGAATCATATGTTTCTACATCTACACAATGTGAAATGTTCTTGTTTTATTTTTTTAAAGAGAGTGCTCTGCATGTTCTTTGGCTAACAAATTTTTGACATTATACCAAAAGTCATTATGGGCCCCATTATTTTATCATTTTAATCACACATCTCCCACGTGAAACTCCAGCAAGTTGTAACCACAAAATGTGATCATAAACACATATATTTACCTACTTGAAACTGGGGTTTTTATCAAGTATCATGGACAACAACCTGTTAAATCCAAATAGCAGCATGACAGTAATGAATGCATCAAAGATCTCTCAGTAAATCACACACGAAACCTCCAGATTCTAAATAAAATACACTGAAATGTCGGACTCTGTAGTTTTCTCTGGACCCCTCCCCAATCTGACCAGCGATGACATGTTTAGCCGCATGTCGTTCCGTCGCTGGCTGTCTAGGTGGTGTCCAGCAAACGATGTGGGCTTCATAGACAATTGGGCCACTTTCTGGCCCAAACCTGGTCTGGTAGCGAGGGACGGCATCCATCCCACTTTGAATGGTGCAGCGCTCATCTCTCGAAATTTGGCCGAGTTTATTTGCCAACCTAAAGTTTGACAATCCAGAGTGGAGACCGGGACACAGAGTCTAAAACGCCTCTCTGCAGTTTCCTTAGAGCCGTCACCCCCCTCAAACCACATAGAGATTGTGTCTGCCCCTCGAACATATAAATCAAATAAACCAGAAGTTAACAGAAGAGGAGTTATTCATAAAAATCTAGTAAAAATTAAGACCACTCCTCTTATCGAACAGAAAAACAACAGTCAGATGTGGATTATTAAATATTGGGTCTCTTTCATCTAATCTCTGTTAGTAAATGATTTGATATCTGATCAACAAATTGACTTACTCTGTCTTACTGAAACCTGGCTGCAGCAGGATGAATATGTCAGTCTGAATGAATCAACCCCCCTCAGTCATAAAAATTATCATGTTCCTCGAAGCACAGGTCGAGGTGGAGGAGTAGCTGCAATCTTCCACTCAAACTTATTATTAAACTTTCATCCTCAGAACAGTTCTAACTCATTTGAGAGCCTCACTCTTAGCCTCTCACATCCAAACTGGAAAACACAAAAAACAGTTCTACTTGTCATTGTGTACCGTCCACCTGTCCCTTTCTCAAGAGTTTTTAACTGAATTTCCAGACTTCCTATCTGATTTATGCTTAGTTCAGATAAGGTCATTATAGTGGGAGATTTTAACATTCATGTAGATGTTGAAAATAATAGTCTCAGCACTGCATTTAATTCAATATTAGATTCAATTGGTTTCACTCAAAATGTTAATAAACAGCAGTTTCAATCACACCCTTGATCTTGTTCTGACCTATGGCATCAAAATTGAACATTTAATAGTTTTAATAATCCTATTTTGTCAGATCATTCTTTAATAACGTTTGAATTTAAGATGATGGATCATGCAGTATTTGGAAGAAAATTCCACTACAGCAGCTGTTTATCTAATATTTATCTAATATATCTAATTTATAGCTAATAAATTTAAGAAAATGATTCCACTTTTATTTACATCTATGCCAAGTACCAACAGAGTGGAGGGCAGCTGAGTGGAGGGCAGTGGAGTTCCACAAGGCTCTGTGCTAGGACCGATTCTGTTCACCCTGAACATGCTACAGAGAAAACAGAAGTTATTGTATTTGGGCCTAAAAACCTCAGAAATAACTTTTCTAAAATTATAGCTACTTTAGGCTGGCCTGGCCTAAAGCACTACTGTGAAAAACCTTGGAGTTATTTTTGACCAGGACATGTCTTTCAACTCAAACATAAAACAAATCTCTAGAACTGCCTTCTTTCACCTGCGCAACATTGCCAAAATTAGGAACATCCTGTCTTAGAAAAACTAGTCCATGCATTTATTACCTCAAGGCTAGATTACTGTAACTCATTACAATCTGGATGTCCCAGTATCTCCATAAAAAGCCTCCAGTTAATCCAGAATGCTGCAGCCAGAGTCCTGACAGGAACTAGCAAGAGAGATCATATTTCTCCTATATTAGCTTCTCTTCATTGGCTCCCTGTAAAATACAGAATAGAATTTAAAATCCTTCTTCTCACATACAAATTCCTTCATGGTCAAGTTCCTTCATACCTTAAAGACCTCATAGTACCAGATTATCCCAATAGAGCACTTCCCTCTCAGAGTGCAAGTCTAGTTGTGGTTCCCAGAGTTTCCAAAAGCAGAATGGGAGGCAGAGCCTTTAGCTATCAAGCTCCTCTCCTGTGGAACCAGCTCCCAGCCGGGGTTCAGGAGTCAGACACTCTCTGTACTTTTAAGGCTAGACTTAAAACCCTCCTCTTTGACAAAGCGTATAGTTAGGGCTGGCTTCAGGTAACCCTGAACCATCCCTTAGTTATGCTGCTATAGGCCTAGACTGCCCGAGGGCCGAGATGGACTGAGCTCCCCTACCATAACCCTAACACTCCCTTCCCTTTCCTTCTCTTCCTCTCCTCCCCCCTCATGTGTATATTCCATTGAATGTCACTAACCTTGTGCTCTCTCTCTCCCCTAGTTTGTGCTCTCTCCCTCTCTCTCTGTTCTCTCCCTGTACCTTCTGCAGGTGTCCCCGGTCCTGGAGCTGTATATCGCTGATGTGCTTGCTCATAAGGGATTTATTGGGTTTTTTTTGTTTTTGTTTTTGTAAACTGCCTTGCGATGATTTATATTGTGATTTGGCACTATACAAATAAAATTGAATTGAATTTTTAAAGACATTTGAGGTGGATTTCTGTTTGATTATAGATGTTTATAGATGCTTCGTTAGATGTTTATAGATGTTATAAGTAAAAGTACCTAAAAATTAATAACTAAACACATTAAAAACTACTGTAATTCCAATATGTACTTATTCAGACATGTTCTTTTCCAGAATAATGACATGCAGAAAGTGTGATGAGTGTGACACCCCAGTAAAGGACACAGCAGTACTGTTCTGTGTACTTTATCAGCAAAGAAAAAATAATTCAAAAAGATTATACACATTCTTGAATACATTCATAAATTATAAATTAATTACAGTATTAAGTATTTCATTGAACCAGCAGCTGACGCTGCAAGACTTTATCAGCGGCTATGCCATGTTTGTAGAATCCTAGATCCTAGAAAAAACAATTCTAAGCTTTTAAAATTTTTTGTGAAGAAAAATTAAACCATTTCCTAGTGATAGTTTATGCCTTGTGAAGAAAAAGTAGAACATTTATTCATCTTTCCTGAAGGATCTTAACATAAATCCACCACCAGGCAGAATAACTGATATGATCAATTATGTACTGTGTACTGCTTAGTGCTGTTTGCATATTAGACAATCATAGTCCAAAACTCTATGAATCCACAAATTCAAACAAAACCAAATTCAAGTAAACTATAAAAAAATACACAGTGTAGACTGGAGCCTACTGCTGTGGATTTTTTTGTTAAAACAATTCTGTAAATCCAAGCTGAATGCGATACCTTTGCACAGAGATAGTGTAGACTAAACAGTGACAGTGAAGTCACTGAGTCTGCACCTGGATCACATACAGCTCAATCAGTGAGATCCAGACACCATGACTGCTTAGTGCTTGCAGTCTGGAAGTCCTCGCTGGACATTTGTGGTGACACACTCTCACTGTCCCTACTGTGTGTCTGGGTTTCAGAAGCTCCACTGTGGCTGCAGGGACCACAGGACACATTGGAGTAATGCTGAGGCATCAAGCATTGGAGGAGATGCCTCATATAGTGCTGGCCCATGGTGAGCTCAGATACTTGCTGGTTTAATGTGTTCATCTGTGAAGAAGGTGCACACAATTTAGTATTGAAAGTAGGAGACTTCGCACATATTCTATCCTGTATTGCATGTTCTATTATTGCTCTGAGCAAGTAAAAACAGCATCCACGTACAAAAAAGTCAAGGCCCCATCAGAGAGCAACACAATCAGTTTCTATCTTCAAGGTTTAATTTTAGTACTACAAATATAATTTTCTTATGGCCTTCCAAAAGAGAAGCAAACAATTCACGATTTGACTCCAAGAAACAGTTTCTTATGAAGTTGTGAAATCCAGAGGGACACAGCCTGAGGTAACTGATGCAAATAAGTAAAAAAGGGCCACAGAAAACTAAGAACAAGGGAGTGAAAGAAGGGGAAAGAGGCCAGACAGGGACCACAATTAGAGCTGGGTTTTGATCAAAAAGTATGTTTTTTTCTTTAAGATTGCTGAGTCAGCATCAGGGCACTGCTGAGTACTACATATTGACCCCAGACAGCGGTTACCTGAGCCCATCTGAACTGCTTTTGCTCTAATCAGGTTTGGATTCAGGGACAGACTGAGCTATAGTCTACTTTACATCACTCTGTTTCCCCTGTAAATATACATCCATGGCTGATAATGGATGAGATGCCAGAAATGTATCTCTAAATAAAACCTTCAATACAAACCAAAAATGTTTGTATTGAATAAGTTTGTGATTGACTGAAACTGTATTTTCTTCTTGTGTGGTCATCAATACTTTGCATATTTAATATGAAGCTCTTGAAAACAGTCTGAGATATAGATCAAAGCTAATTTGGATATAGGAGGATTTTCAAGCAGCACAATATGAAGGACCAGTTACCTCTGGTTTGATTTGAATGATGCTCTGCCTGACCTCCTCCAGCGACCAAATGGCATGAGCTTGTGTGGAATTTAGAGAAATGAAGAAGAGAAAAAAAGTGCTGCGTTACATAAAGTATAATAAATAAATATAATAATACACAGCAAATAATACAATGTATTATGTAAGTCATTAGGGAACTACCTCACTGGATAATTTTTATGGTTATGAAAGAGCAATAACAACATTGATAAGCAGGAGCATCCCATACCACAATTTTTACAAACACAGTGGCTGCATCTTAAATCACATACTTCCCTAATATATAGTATACGAAAACCAGTAACAGCAGGTGAGAAGATGACCTATTACTTCTGCTCGAATTCTGTACTATGCATATGATGAACACTTTGCTATCCCATGAGACCACGGGAGAGGAGACGTCATATGCCTGAAATGGCGGAAAGTGCCGACGTGGCTTTTTACAGGCCTACCTCAGGGAAAATTGTTGTTTGTTGTGGTTAAATTGCACTTGTTTAACATAAACTAAATAAACAGCTGACTTATTAAAAGTTTAAACAATGTAAATTGATGACATGATGTTGTGAATCGGCTGTAAAAAGATGTTTAATCTTTATTTTTGAGCATATCAAGCTAACGTCAATGCTGTACATCAGTTTGTTAACACTGCTTTTTTAACAAGACATTCGTTGTTAAGCAGTTTAATGAGATTAGAGCATTTAACAGAATTAAAACATTACTGTGCAGTACAGTGGTGTTATGAGTGGTGTTAAGACTTCCTTTTACCTGTGCACTGGTCCCCGGCAGCTTCACGTTCACTATTTGTGTTCATTACTTTCACCTGTGTTAATCATCTTTGTGTTCTCTGTATTTATATCTCCCTCTTTCCTTTGTTCCCTGCCGAAGCATTAGTCAGATTTAGTTGTAGTCATGTATAGTTTGTGTTCAGAGTGAAAGTGTTTTTGAGTTTTTATGACGACCGTCTCACCCGGTCTTTATTTGTAGTCCCGACCGTCTTACCCGGTCTGGAGAGCTCACCGTCTCACTCGGTTTTTTGTATTCAGTTTTTGTGCCCTGGAGTTCCCAGGAGGAAATAAAGTTTGTGTTTGTCCTGCGATTGGGTCCTACCTTTCTCCCACACCCACACACACACCAGCTCATGACAAGTGGGCTCTTTAAATATTTGCACTGTTGTGATGATGCATGACACGTGACATCCTCAACATGGTGGATGTAGTTTGTCCGAATTCTATTCATACTACCCATAGTCATACTATATAGAACATAATTTTTTAACAGTCGGGAAGTACGTACTTACTCAGATGTAGTACCTACTAGATAGTGTGCAATTTCGGATGCAGCCTCTCATTCTTCATGCTATATGGAAACTGTCATCAGCTCTACCTTTTATGGCTTTTTTTGTTACTGTATGTGTTTTCCGTTATTTCAACCACGGCCTGTCAACCAAACATCATCTACAGTCGACAGGATCTCCTGTTAGTAGGATTATGGAATGAAGGGACTGTTAAAACAGAGTTTCTTTACTCTCACAAGATTCCAAGATTCTGCCATGACAGAAACCATTATTCACAAAAACAAGGAGGTGGGGTTTTTGCATTTATATAAGTGAAAGATGGGCTAATAACTCCAAGACTATAGACAGTCACTGCTCTCCAGACCTAGAATATCCGACAGTGAAATGTAGGACCTTTTTAATTCCACCGTGAGTTTTCATCAGCTGTTCTGATCACGGATGCTAAAGCTAAATCAGTCCTCAGCCTTTATATAGTGCCATCAGCACTAAAATGAATAAATATCCAGAGGCAGTACACATAATAGCTGGGGATTTTAATCAAGTTGACTTAAAAGTAGTGTTTCCTAAATTCCACCAATATGTGCTACACGAGAAGAAAGCCTACTTAATAAAGTCTACTCTAACACCACCGACAAATGCATTTTCGTGCATGCCAACCAAAAATCCTGGATGTGAGGTCAAGAACTTGCTGAGGGAGAGGAACATTGCCTTCAGATCTGGAACTTTACAGTACAGCCAGGGTGAACCTGAAAAGGGGTATCAGACTGGCCAAGCTGGATTATAAGAACAAAAATGTGTCAGGATCGGTGTTTTTGAGTTCCTGTTTTGTGCTTTTATTTTGTAGGTTCCTTTGGGATGTGGTTTTGTTTTGTCTTTTTTCACTTTGCTTTGACCCAACTTGTTGATTGTTTTCACCTGTGCCTCGTTTGTTTTCTTCCCTTCATGTACCTTGTTTCTGTCTCAGTTCCTTGCTAGGTCATCTGCCCTCATATGCGTTTAAGTTAAGTTATCTGCCTTTGTTTGTATGAGTTTATCACCATGTCTCGTCTTCTTGTCTAGCTCCCTGGTGTTCATGTTTAGTCCCCCTTGTTCATGTCTTAGTCTTGTCGTGTGTCTCTTGCTTGGTCCCTTTAGTCTGTGTGCTTGTTTGTGTGAGTCTGGTGTGTCCCCGTGGTGTGTGTGACCCCAGACCTTCGACCCGTGTTTGTTTGTGTGAGTCTGGTGTGTCCCCGTGGTGTGTGTGACCCCAGACCTTCAACCCTTGTTTGTTTGTGTAAGTCTGGTGTGTCCCCTAGGTGTGTGTGACCCCAGGCCTTTGACCTCGTTTGTTTGTGTGAGTCTGGTGTGTCCCCGAGGTGTGTGTGACCCCAGACCTTTGACCCGTGTTTGTTTGTGTGAGTCTGGTGTGTCCCCGAGGTGTGTGTGACCCCAGACCTTCGACCCGTGTTTGTTTGTGTGAGCCTGGTGTGTCCCCGTGGTGTGTGTGACCCCAGACCTTCGACCCTTGTTTGTTTGTGTAAGTCTGGTGTGTCCCCTAGGTGTGTGTGACCCCAGGCCTTTGACCTCGTTTGTTTGTGTGAGTCTGGTGTGTCCCCGAGGTGTGTGTGACCCCAGACCTTCAACCCGTGTTTGTTTGTGTGAGTCTGGTGTGTCCCCGAGGTGTGTGTGACCCCAGACCTTTGACCCGTGTTTGTTTTTGTGAGTCTGGTGTGTCCCCGAGGTGTGTGTGACCCCAGACCTTTGATCGTGTTTGTTTTCCCCCTTGGTGTGTGTGACCTTGACCCTCTTGTCTTGTCTCCTTGGTTTGTGTTGTCTTGACCCTTGGCCTATGTACCTGTGTCCCTTTAGTTTCCTGTGTTCATGTTTTGGCTTTCTTTGAGTTCTGTCTAAAATAAAGTTTCGTTTTCACCTTGAGTACCAGAGTGGCCAATCCTTGGTCCGATTTCTAACCCCCCCTTCACCAACCCTGACAAAATGAGGACCATGCAACAACTTGAAGCAGGGCCAGGGGTCCGAAACATCACCAACCATAAATCCAGACCCAATGGTGTGAATGGCGACATTGCGTTGGTGGAAGAGTTAAATTGCTTTTTCACCCGCTAAGGTCCATAAACCCCAGAAAAGCAGCTGGACCTGATGGCATCACTTGTAGGGTGCTGAAAGACTGCTGATCAGCTCACAGGGGTTTTTGCTAGAATATCCAACCAGTCCTTAGCACAGGCCTCAGTTCCATCCTGCCTAAAATCCTCAATCCCAATCCCCTTTCCCAAAAAAGACCACCATTAACAACTTAAATGACTACCTGTCCCGTGACTGAGGATGCTATCGCCTGTGCTCTCCATAAAACTTTAACCCATGTGGAACAGAAGGACAGTTACACCAGGCTTCTTTTTATAGAACTGCGTTTAATACGCTCATTCCAGACAGACTGGTAACTAAATTAAACAAACATCTTGGTCTTCCATATTCCACCTGGATTAAGGATTCCCTCAGCAACCGTCCAGAGAGAGTTAAAGTAGGGCCCCACCTTTCCTCAGCACTCAGTTTTAACACTGGCTCCCCGCAGGGATGTGTGTTGAGTCCCCTATTGTATACTCTATACACAAACAACTTCACTGCCAAGTAACTCCACTGTGACAATAGTGGTCGAACTCATCAAAGGGGGAGATGAGTCTGAGTACAGGGATGAGGTGGAAAAACATGGTGCAGCAATAACAATTTGGTTCTAAATACTATAAAAACAAAGGAAATAGTTGTGGACTTCAGGAAGAACAGTTTGGATTCTCAGCCCATATACATCAATGGGGACTGTGTAAATAGGGTCTGCGACTTGAATATGACTATGTCAGACTAAATGATTCAACCCCCCTCAGTCATAAAAATTATCATGTTCCTCGAAGCACAGGTCGAGGTGGAGGAGTAGCTGCAATCTTCCACTCAAACGTATTATTAAACTTTCATCCTCAGAACAGTTATAACTCATTTGAGAGCCTCACTCTTAGTCTCTCACATCCAAACTGGAAAACACAAAAACCAGTTCTACTTGTCATTGTGTACCGTCCACCTGTCCCTTACTCAGAGTTTTTAACTGAATTCCCTGACTTTCTGTCTGATTTAGTGCTTAGATCAGATAAAGTCATTATAGTGGGAGATTTTAACATTCATGTAGATGTTGAAAATAACGGCCTCAGCATTGCATTTAATTCTATATTAGATTCAATTGGTTTCATTCAAAATGTTAATAAACCCACCCACTGTTTCAATCACACCCTTGATCTTGTTCTGACCTATGGCATCAAAATTGAACATCTAATAGTTTTTCCCCCAAATCCTGTTTTGTCAGATCATTCTTTAATAACTTTTGAATTTAAAATGATGGATGATGCAGCGTTTGGAAGAAAATTCCACTACAGCAGATGTTTATCCGACAACGCTGTTAATAAATTTAAGAAAATGATTCCATCTTTATTTACATCTATGCCAAGTATAAACATGGTGGAGGGCAGTTGCTTCAATCCCACTCCCTACCAAATTGATCATGTTGTTGACAGCGCTGTAACCTCACTGCGTGAAATGCTTGATTCTGTAGCCCCTCTGAAAAAGAAGTTAGTGAATCAGAGACGACTAGCCCCATGGTATAATTTACATATTCGTACCTTAAAGCAGGCATCACGAAGGCTGGAAAGGAAGTGGCGTTCCACAAACTTAGAGGAAATTTTTCTAGCCTGGAAAAACAGTCTACTAACATATAAAAAAGCTCTCCATAAAGCCAGAACTGCATACTATTCATCACTAATAGAGGAAAATAAGAACAATCCCAGGTTTCTTTTCAGCACTGTAGCCAGGCTGACAAAAAGTCACAGCTCTGTTGAGCCCAGTGTTCCCTTAGCTCTCAGCAGTGATGAATTTATGAGTTTCTTTAGAAATAAAATCACAACTATTAGAGATAAAATTCAGCAGATGCTTCCTATACCTGCAATAAATGAATCTTCTACTACAGTAGCTCTTGAATCATCTGTAGGACCTCAGTTATGTTTAGACTGCTTCTCTCCCATAGATCTCTCTGAATTTACATCAGTAGTTGCTTCATCGAAATCATCAACGTGTCTCTTAGACCCCATCCCGACTAGACTGCTTAAAGACACCCTGCCATTAATCAACTCATCTTTATTGGACTTGGTAAATTTATCTCTAGTATCAGGCTATGTACCACAGGCCTTTAAGACTGCAGTAATCAAACCTTTACTCAAAAAGCCTAGTCTTGATCCAGGAGTCTTGGCTAATTATAGACCAATATCCAACCTGCCATTTATTTCTAAAATCCTAGAAAAAGCTGTTGCTAAGCAGCTATCAGACCACTTACATAGGAATGAACTATTTGAAGATTTTCAATCAGGATTTAGAGCACATCATAGTACAGAAACAGCACTGTTGAAAGTTACCAACAATCTTCTCTTAGCCTCAGATAATGGACTTGTTTCAATACTTGTCCTCCTAGACCTTAGTGCAGCATTCGACACCATTGACCACAACATCTTATTACAGAGACTGGAGCATGTGATTGGTATCAGAGGAACAGCGTTAAAGTGGTTCCAATCCTATTTATCGGACAGATTCCAGTTTGTTCATGTCCATGATGAACCTTCCACACGAACAAAAGTTAGTTATGGAGTTCCACAAGGCTCCGTGCTAGGACCGATTCTGTTCACCCTGTACATGCTTCCTTTAGGATATGTCATTAGGAAGCACTCTATTAATTACCACTGCTATGCAGATGACACTCAGTTATATCTATCTATTAAACCTGTTAACACAAACCAGTTAACCAGACTTCAAGCCTGTCTAACTGACATAAAGGCCTGGATGACCAGTAACTTTTTACTTTTAAACTCGGAGAAAACAGAAGTCATTATATTTGGGCCAAAAAATCTCAGAAATAACTTTTCTCAAATAATAGCTACTCTAGATGGCATAACCCTGGCCTCTAGCACTACTGTAAAAAACCTTGGAGTTATTTTTGACCAGGACATGTCCTTTAACTCACACATAAAACAAATCTCTAGAACTGCATTCTTTCACCTGCGCAACATTTCCAAAATTAGGAACATCCTGTCTCAAAATGATGCAGAAATACTAGTCCATGCATTTGTTACCTCAAGGCTAGATTACTGTAACTCATTGCTATCTGGATGTCCCAATATCTCCATAAAAAGCCTCCAATTAATCCAGAATGCCGCAGCCAGAGTCCTGACAGGAACTAGCAGGAGAGATCATATTTCTCCTATATTGGCTTCTCTTCATTGGCTCCCTGTAAAATATAGAATAGAATTTAAAATCCTTCTTCTCACATACAAATCCCTTCATAATCAAGCTCCTTCATACCTTAAAGACCTCATAGTACCATATTATCCCAATAGAGCACTTCGCTCTCAGAGTGCAGGTCTACTTGTGGTTCCCAGAGTTTCCAAAAGCAGAATGGGAGGCAGAGCCTTTAGTTATCAAGCTCCTCTCCTATGGAACCAGCTCCCAGCCGGGGTTCAGGAGGCAGACACTCTCTATACTTTTAAGGCTAGACTTAAAACCTTCTTCTTTGACAAAGCGTATAGTTAGGGCTGGCTTCAGGCAACCCTGAACCATCCCTTAGTTATGCTGCTATAGGCCTAGACTGCCCGAGGACCATCGGTGCACTGAGCTCCCCTACCCTAACCCCCCCGCCCCCCCTTTCCCTTCCCCTCCCCTCTCTTCTCTCCTCCCACCTCATGTATATTCCACCATTGAATCTTACTAACCTTGTGTTCTCTCTCTCCCCTATTTTGTGCTCTCTCCCTCTCTCTCTATTCTCTCTGTACCTTCTGCAGGTGTCCCTGGTCCTGGAGCTGTATATCGCTGATGTGCAGTTACTGGTCCCACCAACCTGCAGTGTCTATTTGTTGTTTATTGTTGCTGTTCTTTTCTCTCTGCTCTATCCACTCACCCCAACTGGTCGAGGCAGATGGCCGCCCAAACTGTGGTTCTGCTGGAGGTTTTTTCTTCCGTTAAAGGGAGTTTTTTCCTCTCCACTGTCGCCAAGTGCTTGCTCATAAGGGAATTGTTGGGGTTTTTGTAAAGTGCCTTGAGATGATTTGTATTGTGATTTGGCGCTATACAAATAAAATTGAATTGAATTGAATTGAATTGAATTGAATTACATTTGCCTGACAGAAATTGGGATGACAACTGAACAAAGTGTAATGGGGCACGTACCACATTCATTTCAACTCCCCACATTAAAATGTCGGACCCGCAGTAAGACTGGGCCGAGAAAGGTAGTACGTCATTACGTAACAAAGACTGCTTTGCACCAGTATCTCTCAAGATAGTAATTGGAATTTGGGTTGACTCATTTTCCAAAGAAACAAACCCTTGTGTAACAAATGGTTTAAATGCCTTGTCCACTTTGTTACTTCCAACCATGCCCACAGGTGGCAGGGTAGGTGGCGGGGTTTGTATAAGAGCCACTGGAGATGATGACTTAGCAGATTTAACATTTCTATTCTGCTCTTTTTTCTTCAGAATGGGACACACAGCAATGAGGTGACCCTGCTCATGGCAGTAGAAACACTCGCGTTTTTCAGCGGTGACTGGGAATGTACGTCGGAAAACTTTTGGAGAGGGATTTTTCCTCTCAACGAAACTCAAGTCATGCCTGACGGGTGGAACGAAGACGGTTTTATGCGTTAGCGCAAACTCGTCAGCCATAACAGCAGCAATGTCCAGAGATGTAACTTTCTGTTCGTTTAAATAAAGCACGATTTTCTCTGGTAACCGATTCTTAAATTCTTCCATTAACATAAGCTCACGTAGATTGTCTAAGGTTGTAATTTTGCTAGCCTGACACCATTTATCAAAGAGAACGCCCTTCTCTCGTGCAAACTCTACATATGTCTGTGTAGCAGTTTTTTCACAGTGTCTGAATTTCTGTCTATAAGCCTCTGGCACTAACTCATAAGCACGGAGGACTGTGGTTTTAACTGTATCATAATCTAAGCTATCGTCAATAGATAGTGACGCACACACTTCTTGGGCTTTCCCAACAAATTTGCATTGTAGCAAAAGAGACCATATGTTCCGTGGCCAATTTAAGGTGGCAGCTATACGTTCGAATGCGCTGAAGTAAGAGTCCACTTCAGACTCTCTAAAAGGTGGTACCAAAGCTATGTGCCTACTAACATCAAAGCCTTCGTGGGGTCTGGAAATAGGTGACTGAAAGGAGGGACTGGCAACGATAGCAGCTCCCTGCTCCAACTCCAGAACCCTTACGTTAAGGTGCATGCCTTCCACCTCCAACCTTTTGTTCTGCAGCTCCACCTCCCGAATTCGCAGAGTGAGTTCTAGCTCCTCTGTTGTTCGTCCAGTTTGGACTGGGAGGTCCTTAGGTGGGGTAGGAATACCAGCCAGATCACCCGGCCAGACTCCATCTGTGGGAGTTGGCCCCGCAACTGACCCTCTTTCCGTCAGCTTTGACATGAGGAGTTGTTTTATCTCCTCTTTTTTAGCATTGATTGGCACATGCACGTCAAAAAAATTGGCGATTAGCACCAAATCGGCCTTGCAGCACCTATCCAACTTGTCTAAAGTTGGACTCAAAGTAAAGTCCTCCAATTTAAATTCCTTACTCATGCTGCCACCACCACAAAAGGAAAAAACTGCGAAACAGACAGAAGAGTTAACACTCACGTATCTCGTTGACGAATCCGACAAAGGACGGACGACACACACGAGAAAAAAAAGCGGACGAGCCCCCAAATCTATGATTTCGGAACGGCACGGAAAACGCAACGGACGAGCCCCCAAATCTATGTTACGCCCCAGCCTAGGGGTTGCCGGAGCGTAACAC
The DNA here is from genome assembly GCF_900324485.2 of Mastacembelus armatus. Lineage (NCBI taxonomy): Eukaryota > Metazoa > Chordata > Actinopteri > Synbranchiformes > Mastacembelidae > Mastacembelus > Mastacembelus armatus. The sequence goes on along the minus strand of NC_046647.1, from coordinate 163,179 downwards.
GATTGTGGAGTTTTCCTCCAAACCTCTTCCACTCTCAACAAATACGAACAAATAATCAAATTACAATTAACAAGAATATTTATTCTGTTTAAACACAGAATACAAAACAGAATGTTCAAAACAAATACAAATGCTAATTTAGCCCTACTCAAACAAAAACGCTCCGTGAGCCCTACGATACTATATGAATAATGGAAAACAAACACAAACGCTAAATATAGCCCTACGATCTCAAACAAACAAAAGATCAAATAACAAAAACGCTAAACAGCCCTATAATAGCTAATCAAAAGAAATAACACAAAATCACAGGTCGCTAGCCTGGAAACTCCTAAAACAAACAGGAGAAAAAAAAACACAAACGTAGCCTAAATCTCTAAGTATTTCTAATCTAAACAACGAAAATCCTATCAATACTAAACTTACAAAATCGAAACAAAAATCTAATCACTAACTAATTCACTCGGAATCGAAATCTTTAACAAATAGCTGGGAATGGCAAAGGTGGGAGAATAGCTCTCCTGAGCAGCAGTCCGTGGGCTTCTTATAGTCCTTCCGGGAAGTGTTGGACCAATCCCGGAAGTCCAATCCACGGTCTTCCTACGTCCACGCCCACTCCATCCTCCGTCACACCCACACACATACACACGTAATGGGGAGGGCCAATAACACACAACCACACACACAATGACCCCTAGGGTCATAACAGTGTCATTGCAGCCATTTGCCAAAATCAAAAAAGTTCATTTTATTTCTCATTAATGCACACTCAGCACCCCATCTTGACAGAAAACAACAGAAATGTAGAAATTTTTGCAAATTTATTAAAAAAGAAAAACTGAAATATCACATGGTCATAAGTATTCAGACCCTTTGCAGTGACACTCATATTTAACTCACATGCTGTCCATTTCTTCTGATCCTCCTTGAGATGGTCCTGCTCCTTCATTGGAGTCCAGCTGTGTTTAATTAAACTGATTGGACTTGATTAGGAAAGGCACACACCTGTCTATATAAGACCTTACAGCTCACAGTGCATGTCAGAGCAAATGAGAATCATGAGGTCGAAGGAACGGCCCAAGGAGCTCAGAGACAGAATTGTGGCAAGGCACAGATCTGTTACAAAAGAATTTCTGCAGCACTCAAAGTTCCTAAGAGCACAGTGGCCTCCATAATCCTCAAATGGAAAAAGTTTGGGATGACCAGAACTCTTCCTAGACCTGGCCGTCCAGCCAAACTGAGCAATCGTGGGAGATCACTGTGGCTGAGCTCCAGAGATGCAGTAGGGAGATGGGAGAAAGTTCCACAAAGTCAACTATCACTGCAGCCCTCCACCAGCTGGGGCTTTATGGCAGAGTGGCCCAATGGAAGCCTCTCCTCAGTGCAAGACACATGAAAGCCCACATAGAGTTTGCCAAAAAACACATGAAGGACTCCCAGACTATGAGAAATAAGATTCTCTGGTGTGATGAGACCAAGATTGAACTTTTTGGCGTTAATTCTAAGCGGTATGTGTGGAGAAAACCAGGCACTGCTCATCACCTGCCCAATACAATCCCTACAGTGAAACATGGTGGTGGGAGCATCATGTTGTGTGGGTGTTTTTCAGCTGCAGGGACAGGACGACTGGTTGAAATTGAAGGAAAGATGAATGCGGCCAAGTACAGAGATATCCTGGAAGAAATCCTCTTCCAGAGTGCTCAGGACCTGAGACTGGGCCAAAGGTTCACCTTTGAACAGTACAATGTGTCATGAGGCGGCGGGACTCCCTTCCTGTTTTTATTCCCATCCTACTCCTACCCCCTCCTTTTCTCCAGCTTTCCCCCCTCTCGGGGCTAATTGTTCACAGGTGCGTGAAGCGGGACGACTCTCCAATCAGTGATCACCTTCCCGTCAATAAGAAGCCTGGTTCCCTCCAGTCAGATCGCCAGTTCGTCGTCAAACTTACCTGGTAGCTTTGCAACTGATTGTTGTTTAGACCTGTTGGCAATACCTAGACTAACTACTTACCTCCTCTCCAGGTTCTCAGCCCCGTCTCGCCACCAGTGGAGATCTCTGCCCCGACCGACAGCCTCTCCGGCGACTCATCCGGGGCCACCGCCCCGCTTCAGCTCCTCAGCACAATCTCAATAAACACTGTTCTGCTCGGCATCTGCTCGTGGGTTCCTGTGTCTCGCTGACACACACACACACCACCCTGACAGAACGAACTGGCCAAGATGGACCCAGAGGACACCAAGCCAGAACCGTCTTTTCCGGCTCCAGACCTGCAGCAGGCACTCCTGCGCCAGGGCGCGCTTCTGGGCGAACACGACCGGGCATTACGCGCGGTAATGGAGGCCAATCATCAGCTCCTTCAACAGATGGCGCAAGTGACGGAACAGATGCGCGTTCTGTCTGCCCGCCTGAACCTCCCAGCCCTCCAGCCAGACGCCGACACCTCGAGTTCCAGCCAGGCCAGCGCTGCAGTCCTACCGGGCCCCCCACAGGACACACCTGTTCCAGATCCCTCTCCGTTCTCAGGCGACCCAAATAAGTGCCGTAATTTTATTTTTCAGTGTACTAATGTGTTCAAGGCAAGCATTTCACGCAATCAAGCATTTCACGCAGTGAGGTTACAGCGCTGTCAACAACATGATCAATTTGGTAGGGAGTGGGATTGAAGCAGCTGCCCTCCACTATGTTTATACTTGGCATAGATGTAAATAAAGATGGAATCATTTTCTTAAATTTATTAACAGCGTTGTCGGATAAACATCTGCTGTAGTGGAATTTTCTTCCAAACGCTGCATGATCCATCATTTTAAATTCAAAAGTTATTAAAGAATGATCTGACAAAACAGGATTTGGGGGAAAAACTATTAGATGTTCAATTTCGATGCCATAGGTCAGAACAAGATCAAGGATGTGATTGAAACAGTGGGTGGGTTTATTAACATTTTGAATGAAACCAATTGAATCTAATATAGAATTAAATGCAATGCTGAGGCCGTTATTTTCAACATCTACATGAATAATAACAATGGATTTGGCTTTGTTTGTACAGCGTTTATGATATGTGTTGTGGATAGTGGGGAGTTGAGAGCCAATAGTCCATCCATCCAGTAAACCCACGCAAGCACAGGGAGAACATGCAAACTCCACACAGAAAGGCCGGGATGCGAACCCACGACCTTACTTGCTGTGAGGCAACAGTGCTAACCACTCAGCCACCATGCTGCCCTTAGCCAATAGTCCTTTGAGCAGATTTCACTACTCTTTGCAGTGCCTTGTGATCAGCAGCGTTGCAGTTGCCGTACCAAACAGAGATGCAGTTAGTATGCTCTCAATGGTACAATGGTAGAAGTCTGTTAGAATCCTAGGGCATAAGTGAGGGCATAATGATCTCCTTGGTCTTCTGGGTATTAAGTGCCAGGTTATTGTTTTTGCACCACAAAGCTAGTTGCTGAACCTCATCTCTATATGCCGTTTCATCCTCCTCTCTGATCAGGCCCACCACTGTGGTGTCATCTGCGAACTTGATTATAGCATTGGAGTCATAAACAGGGGCGCAGTCATGGGTGATGAGGGAGTAGAGCAGAGGGCTCAACACACAGCCCTGTGGCACACCAGTATTCAGGATAATGATGGAGGAGGAGAGACATCCTATTTTAGCAGTCTGGGGTCTGTTAGTGAGGAAGTCCATAATCCAGCTGCAAAGTGAGTTGCTGATGCCAAGCTGGCTAAGCTTGGAGATCAGCTTGAAGGGGATCACCGAGTTGAATGCTGAACTAAAGTCAATGAACAGCATTCTGACATATGTATTGGGACTGTCCAGGTGGGTGAGTGCCAGATGGAGCGCTGTGGAGATGGCATCCTCTATTGATCTGTTGCGTCGGTAGGCAAATTGATATGGGTCCAGTGTAGCAGGCAGACATGACTTCAGTTTGGAGATGACCAGCCTCTCAAAACACTTTGCAATAATGGGTGTCAATGCAACTGGGTGGAAGTCATTCAGTTCTTTGGCTGTAGACTTTTTAGGCACCGGAACAATAGTGGCAGATTTGAAACTGTGGGGGACTGTTGAGTGGGCCAGAGACATATTAAAGATGTTGGTGAAGACACCAGCCAACTGCTCCGAGTTGGCTCGCAACACACGTCCGGGTACTCCATCAGGTCCAGCAGCTTTCCGAGCAATTCACCCTGCCCAGAATGTTGCAGACCTCTGAGATGGAAAATTGGAGTATGTCCTCATCTGGTGGCACGGCTGGCTTGAAGGCTGCCTCCTTGTTTTCCCGGTCAAATCGAGCATAGAAGTAGTTCAGCTCATCTGGGAGGGAAGTAGAGGAGGGTAGGGGAGAGTTGCAAGGGGAATTGTTGGTGACTGTATGTAGGTCATGCCACATACGCAGTGGGTTAGTGGAGTTGAAGTGCTCTTCAATCCTTTCCTTGTAGGAGTGTTTGGCCCTGGATATTCCGTTCCTCAGGTTGGATCTGGCTGAGCTGTAGCCTCCTGGTCTCCTGACCTGAAGGTTGCATCCCTAGCCTTGAGGAGAAGGCGAACTTCTTTGTTCATCCAGGGTTTCTGATTAGGGAATAGTTTCACTGTTTTATGGGTAGTCACTCCCTCTACACACTTGTTGATATAATCCAGGACAGAGTTGGTGTATATGTGAATGTTTGTTTGGGAGTCCATGGTGGCGTCAGAAGCAAACACATTCCAGTCAATGTGCTGGAACTGTTGTTGTAGAGTGGAGTCTGCATTTTCCATCCAGACCTTAACGGCTTTTGTTGTTGGTTTCACACGTTTGATGACTGGAGTGTACTTAGGCAGGAGAAACAACGAAAGGTGGTCGGACTGACCAAGGTGGGGAAGGGGTGTGACTTTGTAGGCACCAGGCACATTAGTATAAAAATGGTCCAAGGTTTTATTGTCTCTAGTGAAGCATGAGATATTTTGGTGAAATTTAGGTTGAACAGTTCTTAGGTTGCAATGGTTAAAGTCCCCAGTGACAATAAAAACCCCATCAGGGTGTTGAGTCTGAAGCTTGTTAACGGCAATTGAAAGTTCTTTCATTGCTGCTTTGCTATTTGCATCAGGTGGTACATACACAGCGATAGCAACAATGCAGCTGAACTCACGTGGAAGGTAGAAGGGCCTGCATTTGATGGCTAAGTATTCCAGTTCAGCAGAGCAGTGGGTACTAACAGTGACGCAGTCCGTGCACCAAGTTCGGTTTACATAAATGCATAAACCGCCTCCCCTGCTCTTACCCGAAGCCTCTGCCGTCCTGTCCGCCCTGAAGACAGAACGGCCTTCTAGTTCAACCACGGAGGTTGGGATGTCTTTGTTAAGCCAAGTTTCAGTGAAAAACATGATGTTACAGTCCATAAGTCTTTTCTGTGTGAGGGTCCAGATCTTAAATTCAGAGAAAACAGAAGTTATTGTATTTGGGCCTAAAAACCTCAGAAATAACTTTTCTAAAATTATAGCTACTTTAGATGGCCCTGGCCTTCAGCACTACTGTGAAAAACCTTGGAGTTATTTTTCACCAGGACATGTCCTTTAACTCACACATAAAACAAATCTCTAGAACTGCCTTCTTTCACCTGCGCAACATTACCAAAATTAGGAACATCCTGTCTCAAAATGATGCAGAAAAACTAGTCCATGCATTCGTTACCTCAAGGCTAGATTACTGTAACTCATTACAATCTGGTCCCAGTATCTCCATAAAAAGCCTCCAGTTAATCCAGAATGCTGCAGCCAGAGTCCTGACAGGATAACCAGGGTCACAGGGATCTTCTGGGTGAAAGACAGGGGTACACCCTGGACAGGTCACCAGTCCACATAGAGACAAACAACGTCACACACTCACTCCTATGGACAATTTAGAGTCACCAATCAACCTCACATAGATGTTTTTGGACTGTGGGAGGAAACCGGAGTACCTGGAGAAAACCCACGCAAGCACCGGAAGAACATGCAAACTCCACACAGAAAGGCCGGGTTGCAAACCCAGGACCTTCTAGCTGTGAGGCAACAGTGCTAACCGCTAATCATACATGTAATGCTATTATGGTTGCAAAGGTTAGGCTTAAACATTCAGTTTTGTTGGATCCCTGAACATATGGGTGTTACTGGAAATGAACAAGCAGATAAGTTGGCAAAAAATGCTCTAAAACTACATAATAAGCAACATCATTAATTATAACAGCAATTAACCTTGCATGGCAGAGAGAATGGGACTTAGATACAAAAGGGAGACATTACCATAGAATACAGAAATCATTTAATGTAAGACAGATCAGAGGAACAGGCTGTAGGAGGAGAGAGGAGGTGATATTCACATGGTTAACGATTGGACATGCAGGTCTAAGATCAATCCTCTATTTAGTGGGGAAAAGCCAGATGGATCTTTGTTGGTGATATGGCAATCTGGGAGAAGTGGAACATGCTATTATGCAATGCCACAGATACAGTACAGAGAGAGAAACCCTAAAAGGAATTGTACAGGAGGCAGGTCAGGAATGGAGCTTAAAATCATTATTGAGTACAAGTCAAGAAACAAGGGCAGTTAGAAGGGCATTATATTATGGAGACAGGATTAGGAAACCAGATAGAGGAGACCTCTTTTTTTTTCCCAACTCACTGGGATTAAATAATTTCAATGCCATGATTCTACACACTCCGCTACAGTAGATGGCGATATGCAGTTTATTGTCAATAAATTGAAAGAAGAAGAAGAAAAGCAATACGAAGAAGAAGACGGAGAAGAAGAAGAAGAAGAAATTCCAACAGTGTATAGGAGAGGGCGCTACTGCAACTGACTGCAACGTGATTCAACCCAACGAAGAAGAAGCAGTACGAACGTGTGTCAGCTGTTGGTGATGTGTGAACCTTTTCAAAGGACGTGAATATTTTAGATCATAGTTAAGGGTCACGGGATGGAGAATGATATTCTCGTCTCCCTTGAAGACTTAGGGTAAGCAAAAGGAGCTCTGTATTAACTTAAGTGCTAAAGTTAACATCCAGTTGACCAACCTTGTTTGTCTTGCCTGTTGTAGCCAGCGTGATGTTGCTAAACCGCTATCTTGCTGTTGTAGGTAGCCTTATTATGAAGGCAATGCAGTTTTTCGTGCAACATAGCTATCTATTTTACGCCTCATTGTTATAGGGCCATGCAGGCACCTTTGCATGTTGTGGCAAAAGCTGCGTTAACAGATTCCTTCTTATTAACCAGCGGTTGCTCCACCTTCTAAAAATACCCAGTTTATTGCTTGTTTCTTGTTTTTATTACGTAGCCTGTATGCTGAAATGTACAGAAATAGTGTGGTACCTGTAATTTTTGTGTAGGTTTGTCAATACGCCAGCGTTCCTTAAACAACCAATTTTAAAATGTGGTTGGCCTGTTTCCGTGAGTGCTATTGACTTGGCAAGAAAGCCAGTGTCACACCTGGCTCTGTACACTAAAGCAAACCTTAGTCACTGCCCAGGGTGTGGGTTGATTTATTTTTTTTAATCTTGCTTGCTGTTGCTCTCTTTGTTTTCATTTATATGCACTGACATGTACACATCAAGAGCTGGACTCTTCAAAAGTTGTTTTTTATTCAATATGTATTGTCTAATACATCTTGTCAGGAACTGGACTTGTATAATGATTTTTTCCCTCTGATTTTAAACAGATATTTTACCTTTTAATTACTTTAAACCTGAGGCAAAAAATGTTAAGGCAGTAAATACACAAACATGCCTGTGTACATGTAAGTCGTGTGCTACTCTGAACCAGCTCCCACCTGAGATTCTCAAACTACTTTTTTTGTTGATTTGAGCAACACAGCACCAAGAGTTTGATGGTAGAATCACTGCAATTCTCAAACCCATCTTTCAATTGTGTAAAAATGTCTTTCTTATATTTTTCATTTAGCTTCAGGATATATTATGAGATCTCCTACTGTGACACCACAGCTCACCTATAACTCTGTTGCTAATAGCATTTTCAGAATAAATGGTACAAAAAAAATCAGTGGCATAAACTTTGTCTCATTTCCCTTATTAAAAATTTAATTACTGCTTTTGATCCACCAAGGGTTTGTGTTGAAAAGTAAATGTTTCTCCCACAAACGTCATAGAAAAGTCTTACAAGTTTAGATCATGTTTGCAACATCAAAGTTCATGGAGTGTCCCCATAACCAGTTTTCCATTTTTGTTATAATAACTCATGGTTTGCAGAAGACACACAAACACAACTCTGCATAAAACTTATCTGTTACGGCCAAGTCAGTCAAACATGTTGGTAGAGGCAGTCCATGTTGTCCATACTCAGATCTTTGCCCACGGTCTCTTCCATGCTGTACCATTAAAAGAAGCAAACAGTTATGGCTCAGATTGTTTATAGTTTTGTTTTTATGTCATGCGTGTCCCTGCAGGTACCAAGGCCCAATGTTGGAGGAAGGAGATCTGGAATCTGCTGTGAATGGAGGTGCAGCTTCACCTGAGTTTACTAAACTATGTGCCTGGATTGTCTCAGAGCTGAGACTCTATAGCAAGCTGGAGGAAAACGTTCAAGCAACAAACTGTAAGACATATTTCAGCACTATTAAGCAAAGCAGCTGCATATAGAGAATTAATGGAACACAGTGGCTTTAACTGGCTTTATTGCTTAAACAGGTGTTTGAGATCTAGTCGGACTATATAACTCATGGCATAACTTTGGATGTATTTGTTTGTCTACCCAACTTAGGTCCAAACGAGGCAGAGGGCTTCCAGCTGGACATGAGCGGCCTGCTGTCAGAGCTCACCTGTCCTTACACTGCCCTCACCAGTGGAGACATCACCCAGAGGTTTCTCAACAGGACAGACTGTCTTCTACTCCTCAGTATGATAGCAGGACTTTGTCTACACATGCTAATTTTCGAATAGAAGCGTTACCAAGTGTAAATCTTTTATGAAAAAAAAAGTCGGTGTTGACATTAGCACACAGACACCACTAGATGGCGGAAGACTGTGTGCAGTGACTTTTTCAAATTTCTGCACACCCACACCAGTTATTTACGACAATTAGATCTCTTTACAACTGCAAGTTGAATGGAGGTATGTCTGGAATTGCATGATATCACTAAACCCGTTGTGTTACATGTAGACTGTAAAGTTATTTGTTGCCCTGTCATAATAGCTGTAACAAAAGTTGACAGGGAGAGAGATGCACTTCTGGCACAGTGTCTATACCCACACAGCCTGAAAAGAGGTCTGATCAGGCAAAAAAAGTGAAACTACCTGTGTGGGTGTGCTTTACTTAAAGCCCAAACAAAGAAACTAATGTAATCACACTTGTCCTACATGGCATTTAAATTTAGATTGTTAGTCTATTATTACATGTCAGATAGTTCTGACAGTTTTAAATGTGATTTCATGAAATCTAGACATCTTTCTAAAACAATTAGCATTTAACCAAATCAAATTTCTATCTTAGCCTTTCTGGTGTCTGAGTTGGAGTCATCGAGGATGATCCAGGTTAACAAGCCCCAGAAGAAAGCCCAAGAGTCGGGCAGCCCAGTGTTCCAGGAACTGAAGGGTATCTGCATTGCACTGGGCATGTCCAAACCTCCTGCCAATATCACTATGTTTCAGTTCTTCAGTGGGATAGAGAAGAAGGTCAGTTGGTCTGGTCACAGTGGAGAGATGGTGTACACTGACAATAAAAACTGAACAGTATTTAGTGAAATCAAACCTATGTTTCAGTCTGGTTATACTGGTTCAAATCCTGGTAACAGCTACAAAAACACCCTGTGGAATAGCCTGTTTAGCTACAGTGCTACAAATGAATTGTAATGTGTTCTTCAACAGAGAATCTCTGCTGTGTTCAAGCTGACTTCAGGAGCTACAAACCCCACACACACTTTTATTAATCATAGTAGTTGTGACATTTATATATATATATATATATATATATTTTTATATATATATATATATATATATATAATATGCAGCGAAAGCAAAATACTGTCTGCAGGTTCTATTGAAACATACTGCCACAGTGTGAGAAGAAATCTGGTTTTATACATTCCTGTCTTTGTCACTGTAGGTTGATAAACTATCTATCTAATGTTTCTTAGCTGAAAGAAGCCATAAGTCGTGTCCAACCAAATCACATAGGAGAGCCTTTAATGAGGAAGACCCTTGGACCTGTGCACTTGGTAAGTACAGATAAATAATGATTAAATACAGTTGAGCCTCACAAGTAAATGACTCTTATCTTTTGCTTGTTTTCTTTTTTGGTCAGGAAAAAATTGAAGCTATAAACCAAGCACTTGTAAATGAGTATGAAGTCAGAAGGAAGATGTTGTTGAAGCGCCTCGATGTGACAGTGCAGTCTTTTGGTTGGTCTGACAGAGCAAAGGTATGTGGGAACTTGGGAGCTTCTTAAATCTAAACCTAATGCACCGAGGAAACAAAAGTAGATTCAATAAGATAATCTTCTCTGTGATATTGCATTATATTTCTGTTTTAACATATTTATTCTAATCCATTTTCTGCCTAAGTATTATGGAACAGACGTGTCGGTAATCAATCATTAATTTTAATAGCTACAAAACAGTTTGACCAATGGCAACAGTGCATCCTGGCATATACAGTATGCTGCTATAGGATTTACTGTGATTTTAGTTGAAACACTGAGGGCTGCAAATACTGATTATTGTCTGGGATTTAATCTGGTAATTCTTCATTCTTTGGTTGGTCCATGAAACCTTGAAAGATACTTATTGTGATATTTCTTAGACCTTTAAACTATATTTGAGGAGCTGGTTTTGTCTGACCAGCAGTGAAAACATGCAATAATAGAGGGAAAAGTAACAGATCCTTACAGTTTCAAAACTGGAACAGTCAAATGTTTGGCATTTTTGCTTGATAAATGATTCATTGTTTATCCAAATGCTGGCTGAGTTTTTGTCAATCAGCTAATGAATTAATCAACTAAGTGTTGCAGCACTAAATTTGAATTTTAAATTTTGACATGGATGCAGAAACACTTCTGACCCCTATGTAGGCTCCAACCCTGCTTGATTCTCAGGCCAGGTATGTTATGTTGACCTAATTTGCTGCAGTATGAATGAATGAGTGATTTTGAAGCACAGCAATACATTATTTAATTAACATTAACATAATTATTTTGGTGATTGGTCATCTTATATAGAAAACAAATTATTGCTGAAAATAAATGATTGATTGATATAAAAAAAAATGAAGACTTCCTTTTGTATGGCATATTACAGGCACAAGCTGAAAAGTTGGCCAAAGTTTACCAGCCACTGCGTTCTGCTCTTAGCCCCAAAAGTAAAATCTCTGTTGCCCATCTTTTTGCTGCTCGACAAGACTTCTCCAAGATCCTACGTACGAGCAGTGGCAAGATAAGAGAGAAGACTGCTTGTGCCATCAATAAGGTTGGTTAAACAGTGTGCTATGGTATATAGAAACTCTTTTTAATACAGTTTCTGTGCATATAAGGGTGGTTCCTACTGCTTTTGGCTCTCACACCCAGGCCCATTGTTCCCTACTGACTGACTTAAGACTAGTGACTATTATTAGTATTAATATGTGTGCCTTTCAAAATAAAAGATCAAATTATGTTATTAGCAAAATATAATGTATTATTGATTTAAGAACTTTGGCTTGTCGTGCGACTGTTAATTTACTGTTGTTTTGTTGTGTAGTCACTAACGTTAGATGACACTCTTGACTCAATTGAAGATAATACTGTACTGCTGAAAAAGTAAAAACGTCTATGTTCACACTAAACTCTAACTCCTAGTGTAACACAAGTGAAAATGCCACCCAAAAGAAAGAGCTACACTACAGACTTCAAAGTGCAGGTAATAAAGTCTGCAGCTGAAACAGTTTGGAGTGAGTGTCAGCATTCAGACAACCTGAGAGAGGAGGAGGAGACGCTGCTTTATCTGACCCCACCCTGATGTTGGTGCAGTTGTTTAACGTAGGGCTGAACGATTAATTGCATTTGCAATTAAATTGCGATTTGAAAAAAATGCGATTTTTAAACTGCAGAGACTGCGATTACACTACGTCACGTGACATGCGAGAGTTTAGCAGGCTGCAGAGGAAGAATAAAGTTGGCATGCTACACTACAACTTAATCTGTTAAACAATGGCTTCAGCATCGACAGAACCTGACACTGCGGAAACTGCTTTAGTGTCAAAGAGGAGCAGTACGTCCGTTGTATGGAACTATTTTGGCTTTAAAAAAGAAGATGCTGCGCAGCGTCAGGTATTGTGCAAAGCCTGTCTTGTTAAGGTTGCTAACTCACGGGGCAATTCTACTAACCTGATTCAGCATTTTAAAAAAACACCACAAAGTACTGTATGATAGTTGCATGGAAAAAATGCCGACCACCAGTGTGTTAAATAAGCCAAACTTTGTTGTAAGTTTTATATGCTTACAAGGCTGGAAGTTCAACAAATCAGTCATTGTAGTACTACTGTGATTGTAGTTGATAAATAAAAAATTCATTTATATCAATTCCTGCATCACAGGATTTCATTGTTGCACATAGGCCTGGTCTATAGAAAAGAACATTTGTGTTTAATCTAAACGTTTTTTTCATACGTCAATGATTTATTGCTTGTCATTGTTGAAAAATACAGAACAGAAAAATCTTTGAAAAAATAATCACATTGTAAATCGCAATATTGGCAAAAAAAAATCGCAATTACATTATTTTCCAAAATCGTTCAACCCTAATTTAACGTTACTTGACACCGATGAATGAATTATATAAAGTACTTCTGCTTGTTGTTATGTCTAGCCTATGTTCATCAGAGGCTAATTTAGACTATGATTAGAAATGCAGACAGAAACATATGAAAGTGGAATCAAATTTGGCTAGTGAATGTATTTTAACTAACTAAATTTAATATGCATCCATTTCTTAGGTTCTAATGGGCCGAGTGCCAGACAGGGGAGGCCGACCCTGTGAGATTGAGCCGCCACCTCCAGAGATGCCCTCCTGGCAGAAGCGTCAGGATGCACCCCAGGGTGGAGGACACCACAGTGGCGGTGGGCAAGGAGGCAGTAGAGGGGGCTATGATCACTATTCCCAAGGTGGGCGTGGAGGCTATGAGAGAGGAGGAGGACATGGGGACAGGGGAGGTAGAGGAGGAGGTGGCAGAGCAGGGAAGGTGCAGGGAGGCTGGGGAGACGGGGGCGGAGGAGGGAGAGGGGGTTACAACCAGGGCCACTATCACGATATAGGAGGTCATCAGGGAGGAGGAGGGAGAGGCGGCTACAACCACAGCCACTATCAGGATGTGGGAGGTCATCAGGGAGGAGGAGGGAGAGGAGGTTACACAGGAGGAGGGAGTAACCAAGGAGGCTTCCAAGATTTTGGGTATCATGGAGGAGGAAGCGGCAGCAGCGGTTATCATGACAGTTACCACCAAGATGGAGGCCGTCATCAGGAGAGAGGTGGGGGTCGAGGAGGTCGAGGCAGCATGGGAAGGGGAAGCCGAGGACAAGGGGGAAACTGGGGAGGGAGAGGGGGTCAGAATTTTAACCAAGGAGGACAGTTTGAACAGTTCTTCCAACATGGTGGGCAGCACTACAACCAAGCTGGCTTTAATCAAGGCAGACATTACACAAGTTGAGAACACAGTGTCAGGCATTGCAGCAGAGTCCACTTCTCATGCAAAAAGATTTAAGATGCCTTAACCCATTTTTAGCATGGTTAAAAATTGACAGCAGTGTTAAATGAGGACATATATATGGATACTGTATACAGTCATTAAAGAACCTTGGAAATTTTATTTTACAACATAAGATTTTTCACTTTGGTGGGGAACTGTTTTTTTTTTTTTTTTTTAAATTTTGCTTGCTCAGTTTAACATCTTAGTTATAAATGGTTAGTTGGTTAGTGGAACTCTGCTATTTTGACCTCATTTGTGCACTTAGTCTCATTGAAGTTTATTGAAAGACAGGAAAGGTTCATAAAGATTACAGCGTTGGTGCACTAACTGTGTAGATGACATGAGCATCATTATTACATATAGGATTTTTGAAATTCTTGTAAGAGAAATTAATTGAATTAGTCTTCATTTAGTTTGTTACTTTGACTGCAATCTTTTTTGTTCCTCATTTAAAAAAATATGATCTTCTGTGTAGCAAATATTGTCCATACAAATCTGGATGTTGGAAGATTTGCACGGAAATGTGAAAAAGTAATAAAATCTGAAATGGGAATAGTATCACTCGATTCTCAGTGGTTTAGTTCTCTAGTCACAATGTTCAGCGTGCTCTCACTTGACTGATGACATCTGGAGCTTCAGATATTATTAAAAGATTTTACTCATACTGGGCCTTAACAAAACTAATAAAGTATATTAATGTTTTGTGTCACTTACTTTGCAACACACTGTTTTGTGAAATATTGTGTTTTCTCAGGTGTTTTGGTTTGTTAAATGTTTTGGTGTGAGCTTCATGGCTACTGTTCCCAACATGTATACAGACAATAGTATGGTTCTTTTAGAAATGTTGAAACGGCTCACCATACTACTTGTTGCCTGACATGACTGTAGAGCAACATGAATTCAGCTGGAGCTCTGTCTGTCCCGTTCATTCACACGGAACAGTGACAATGAAGTGAAACGGAAAAAAACTATTTTGGTCCTAAAAAAAGACACTGACGGAATATAAGTCATTGGGGAAAAAAGCTGGCATCCACAAAAATACTTAAATCAACAAAAACTACGAAGATTATTTTTGCATACCAAAGTGTTTTTTTCCCAGTACAAATCCTCCAATGCCAATGTTTCATTTTCAGTTCCGATTTTGTTTTCAGTGCAGAGGTTCAGCTGTCATTGTTCTGCTTCTGAGTCCAGAGTACACGGAAGTGGTGGCTGATTACCTAGAGCAGGGGTGTCAAACTCATTTTAGGTCAGGGGCCATATGGAGGAAAATCTATTCCCAAGTGGACTGGACCGGACCGGACCGGACCGACAAGGCAGCTAGCTCCGGGATAGCTAACAAGTATAGGCCAACTTGCTCAGCCCCGGTATAAACAGTTTGCCTGCATAACATAATTGCTATTGCGACACACAGTGGACACATTTAGAACAGCAGTTTCTTTCATTGAAAAATTGCAGCTAATTTAAACTTCAAATCATCTCGCGGGCCGGATTAAACCCGTTTGCGGGCCTACTCTGGCCCGCGGACCGTAAATTTGACACCCCTGACCTAGAGGTAAGTACTCACCAAACGCGGACCTCTAGTTTGAAAGAGTTTTCCGGATGTTGTTGTGTGTCAGTGTTGTATTTCCGATGTCATCAAGAGTCGCTGCAGTGGACCCAGACGCGCAGTTGTGTGAAAAATAGCGCTGAAGTTAATTTCCCCCTTCAACTTGGTTCCGTCTCTCAGTCACACCGTGCCCTCTTGAACAAGATCATGTACCGGCCAGATAAACCTGCACGTGGCCCTCCGCCGTTCGGACCTCCACCACTGCATGGCGGTCCTTTCACAGTCGCAGGGCAGTGTGGTGTACCTCCTCCTCCCGGACCGTGTGGACCATTTTCTGCCTCAGCACCGGACGGTCCTTTTCTCCACAACAGGCCACCAAGAGGACGTTTTATAAGTGTACGTACTCGCAGACTAATGAAGCTAATACAGCTAGCATAGCTGGTCATAGGGGTTGGCTAGCTAGCCAGTTCCCTGTGAGTAGGAGTTATCCAAAATACTTTAGTTTCTGTACCAGAGTAATACCTTCTGTACCAGAGGATGGATTAAGTATTTTATCACTTCTGGCAGAATACTTAACTATTAAATTAAAATCTGTGACAGATTATTAAATGAAAGTGGAAGTGAAAAAGTTAAAGTGACTACTCTTGTCAAGTATGGTGACCCATACTCAAAATTCCCCTCTGCATTTAACCCACCCGAAGTGAACACACACACCGTGAACGCACACCCGGAGCAGTGGGTAGCCATTGCTGCGGAGCCTGGGGAGCAGTTGGGGGTTCGGTGCCTTGCTCAAGGGTCTCACCTCAGTCGTGGTATATTGAAGGTGGATCAAGTGCATCATTGACTGCAATAAATCTCTTTAACAATTAGAATTAGTTGGCTGGGTAATATTTAAGAACTTTGATTCATTTCCTAATATCTGAAGCAGAACATATTTGACTGATGACATTTGTTTAATTTGGTTCAGAATTGTACCTTGTTCAGGGACTATGTTTGCATTTGTATTTCCTTCAGCCTAGAAGTCTGGGCCATTAATTTGGAGCATTGTTTATGAATGTTTTGCATATGACTGTTTATCCATTTGACCATAGTAGCTTCAATTACAGTATCAAATTGACTACATGTGCAAGTCATGTCATATTTTGAGCAAAGACTTTCATTAAGCACCAAAAACTCCTGATTAAGTGAATGGTTTATCGACCAGATACTTTTTTTCCATCCCATAATGTAAGTAGAGGTATTCACTATGGCTGACCAAGGTTATTGAAATGTTGAGAAGGGTCCAGTGTCATGTCTGGCAAACCCCATGTCTGTGAGCCAGTGGTAAGAGACAACGGTTCCCAGATGTGAGGTGCAACAATTCGTTGTGTGCAAATGCATGGACTACTTTAATGGTTAACTTGAGCATGACATGACATGACATGACAGATACTTTATTCATCCCCATTGGAGAAATTCAGATTGTCCTGTAGCTCTTAACTAATAACTTTAACAGAGATTCCACTATAAAATATAAAATAAAATATGAAATATAATTAACGGATGAAGGCACTCAATAACATATAACATAAATAGTATAAATAAGATATCAATAACATCAATTACTAATAATAAGGGATCAATTACATATCAATTACTACTACTAATAATAATAAAAAATATAGCCGCAAGCAGCGATGAACGGCCCTTGCCGTCTGCAACATGCCGTGACCCACCGCGTTCCCCTGTAACGACCCGTGACTGTCCATTGCAGCCCTTGACCAGCCCCTGGTGCCGTCAAACTGTGTAGCCAATGATTTCAGTGGGAGCCCTTTAAAAAGCCTGAACACATGCCACCATTCTGTGTCACCATAGATTTACATTGGACGGAATTCTCATTGAAAATATATATGGTGTGTTTCGGTCATCGCCAAGGCAACACCATTGAAAATAGGGCATGGGTCTGATTGGCCTTTCTGATTGGGATGGCCTAATGGAATTTTGTGCCAAATTTGGTACATTTTGAAAAAACTAAATTTTTGGCTCTCCAAACAAAATTTGATTCAATCTGTAGGGGGTGCTATTGCACCAATTGTGATTTTGTTCAATCACATGGGTTCAGGCCCATGGGGACTACAATTCATCAATTGATCCCATGCAAATCCGACGATGCGTGTGCGAGAGGGTGCCCACCTGATGACTCCTGTGGACTTGCCTCCACTCTCGCACCCACACAGGAGCTACAGGGGGGAGTAACACTAGGTTTAGTTGCGGATGTAGTGTATGAGAGGGTTACAATAGGTTAGTGTAGGGGAGGGCATTGCTGTGGGGCCCTGGAGATTTATGACGGCATGGCCTGATAACCTCCTCTTTGGGGACACATGGCAAGACCGGGAGCTTCCATGGGAATGCTCACCATTTCTTGGCACATTCCATTGTGTATTACTAACTGGCGGACTTCCTGTTTGCCGTGCAGCATCGCCATCATATGGTTTTTTGCTTGCCCCGGCACGAAGTACATGTGTACCGGATTTGGTGGCTGTGCAATGAAAAAAGTGTTGGTCGGGCCCCCATTGGCGAAATGTATTTTCACTTTTGTATGGGGCGCTGTAGAGCCATTGTTTTGAGATTGCTTACGAAAGTATTAAAAAGGAAGAGGTACAGCCCTGTAGGCTTCTTTGACGTTAACATAGAACAGATCTAATGTCCTTTCTCCACGTGTTGAACAATCTACATATTGTACAAAGCCAATCAGGCAGGAGGACAGAGAGACAT
The DNA here is from genome assembly GCF_900324485.2 of Mastacembelus armatus. Classification (NCBI taxonomy): domain Eukaryota; kingdom Metazoa; phylum Chordata; class Actinopteri; order Synbranchiformes; family Mastacembelidae; genus Mastacembelus; species Mastacembelus armatus. Next base: position 145,204 of record NC_046647.1, on the reverse strand, counting down.
GATTGAAATCCCCTGCAATTGCAATGAATGCATCAGGGTGCTGGGTCTGTATTCTAGCAACGGCCTCATGTATGACATCACACACCGTTGCAGGTGCCGCCTTCAGTGGAATGTAAACAACAATGGTGACTATATATGTAAACTCCCTTGTATGGACAGAACATAGTATGGACAGAAACCAACTGAGACCAGTTCATTTTCTGGACAGCAGACCTTATCTTTCACAGTCACATTTCGGGAGTTAACCCATTTCTGATTAAAAAATAGGATAACTCCCCCACCTTTTGTCCTTCCGCTCATCCTTAGGTCTCTGTCCGCTCGTGCAGCTGTGAAGCCAGGACTCAGAAAGACATATTAAACTGCACTCCTTGTACAGCCGCTGGTTCCTCACAAGCACCTCCAGTTCGTCACACTTGTTATGCAGTGAGTTAACATTCCCCATGAGCACAGGGGGCAGAAAAGGCTTGTATCTCCACTTTCTGTTGTTCCTCTTAACCTTTAGCTTAGCCCCAGCTCTACATCCACGAAACTGTCTCATCAGCATAGTTGGGATTGGGTGAGTTACTCTGTGTGCAATCTTCAACAGGGCCAATAGTTCCTCTCTACTGTACACTACTCTACTTGAGCCAGTATACAATGTAAGAAAAAAACATAGGAAAAAACTACAAAAAACTTCGAAATAACGGGTACAAAATAATAGGGCTTTAACAACTAATCGTTAAAATCAATTATGCAAATAGTTGGCAACCAATTGATTAGTTAGGTCATGTCACAGCTGAAAAAGAATTTCACCTGTTACATTATTATAAGCAGATCTGATGCAAGTTTATTTTACCTTGGCAGATCTCAAACATTGAGAAACTTAATAGTAATTAATAGGCAAAACTAGAAAATTGTATTTCCTGCGAAAGATGCGTATGAATGCTGAAAGCTGAATGAAGCTGCCCAACAATGCTGAAAATGGCTGAAATGCATTGCTGAATAAGCTGAAGGCTGAAATGCAATGCTGAAGAATCCTGGTAGCTTATATGTAAAACTGGAGTTGGAAGTTTAACTTGTTTAGCTAAAAAAATATTCAAAATTGCTGGAAAGTGTATAAAGAATGATATGATGAAGTAGAAATAAATTGGCTTTCAATTGCTAAAGAAAGAAGTGTTAAACTAACATAAAAAAGTGTAGTGAAGGAAGGAAAAACTAAAGGAATTAACCCTCTGGGGTCTGAGGGGGTTTTTGGGTCCTGGACAAATTTTGACATGTCCTGACATTTGTGCTTTTTTCAGTGTTTTTTAAACATATTAATGTCTAAAGTCTAATAACACTGTAATCAGCACAAAATTGGCTACAATAATATGTGAGCAGCAAGTTTATACATGATTGTGTTTTTGAGAAAAAAGTGGTTATGCATGGTTAGTGAAAAACTACAATTTTTTACTCACTGAAATAAGACCATAAAACACAAACAGAACATTGGTGCACAAGACTTTGGAGACCTGCATGTTGTAGGCTAAAGTGTTTACTTCAGAGTGCTGTGAATGTCATCTTGTTCACACATTCACAGTAATCAATACACTGATTTAAATTTTCTAAGACACTTTTTGTCCAGAAAGGCCATATGCAAGAGGGTGTGTCTGAGGATGAATAGTCATGTGATTTACCTGAGAACACAAAAGACGCACTGAACGACCAGACAAAGACACGCATAATGAGCCTTTCAGTCAATGTTGATGGGACGGATTAGTGCAGCACAATACAGCACAATGAGGAGCCTAACGATCCTCATTTGAGTTAAAATCAGTGTTTTTACTCTGAGGACAAGCTAAACTATTTGTATATTTTATATTTTGTTTATTTTATATTTGATGGCGCTTCACGTGCGTAACGCGCCATCATCCAAACGCGCAGAAAAAGTGAGTAAATTCTATGATGAAGTTTGATATTTTGTGTCATTTCTCGGGGGTGTGCACATATTTACCTGGTTCACCTGAGATTATTTACATGTGAACAGTGTACAAGGCGGGACCGCATTACCTGTAATGAGGTGAGACAAAGTAAAAAACGGACTTCTCCTTCCGTTCATACGGATTAAATCAAAAGTGATGATTTGTTTTTGACTTGAATTGTTTCACTCAAAAGAAAACATTTCAAGCTTTCTAGCCATATAACTCTTATTTTTATGAGCCAAGTATTCGCTGAGATTCTGGTTGTTTTATTTACGCGTCTGTGAAGAGAGATGACAGAGACAGAAAAGTCCGAGAGCGCACCCTGTCGGCTTTCTTTATTTAAAAAAAGCACAACGTTTTGTTGTTATTATGATACCACTAAAACTAGACCCTTTACAGATTTGAATGATATACTTCTTTTATCTGTACGATCAGAATTGACGGAGTAATTTAAGTTTGTTTCGGCCTTATCAGAAAAAGATGCGTCAAAACGCGCCGGCGCGTTCGTCGACCCCAGAGGGTTAAATATGATATGAGTTAAAGAAAGAAAGGGAAGAAAGAAGAAAAAAAAGTGAAAATGTAGGAAGAGTGTATAGACAGAAAAGAGAAAATATTAGCATTCTTAGCTTCTATTTTGGAACCATTGCTGTGTAAACAGCAAACCCAAGATACGTTTTTCGTTTTTTCTCTTTATTATTATTCCGCCGTATTCTGTCGCTATCTAGTCCTACACAGTTTGATGTAGAAACGTCATTCAAACACCGTCGCGTTCAGCTCAATGAGGAGAGGGTTGCTTCTACTTTTTTTGGTGATATCTTTATTATTTATATTAGATATTTCAAGTTTTTCAAGACCTTTAAACAGGTCAGAAGGCAATCTGTACATCTTGTATTCAGCTTTTTGATATCTATTACAGTTTTTCTTTAACCACAGTTTACGTTTTATGGGGTTTTTTTGGCTTTTTATGATTTTTACATTGGTTCTATGCTACAGCTAGAGTGGTGACATCATCGCTAGAGTGGAAGAAACTGTTAAGTTTATTGAAAATTTTTCTCTCTAACTCACCGTCACAGCCGCAATTTTCTCAAAAGTAGTAGAGATTTTTGTCTTCTCTCAGGTAATGCTGTTCTCATTTTGATAGGACCTACGGTTTTTCCACCAGGTGGCCAAACCCACAGAGAGTGACTGCTCAATCTCTCATTCACTCCCATTATAAAAGATCTCCACAGTTCTGGTGAAAAACACAAATGAAGGCTGTTTCTAACTAGCCACCAATCCTTCATTTTTTGGAATATCTTCACAAAAATGGATGTCTCTTCGTTGATAAGTCTTATAGTTTTTCTGTAGTCCTCCATTTTGTGAGGTGAAGTTTTTTCAGTTTCTGTACTGTGTGTGTGTAAAACGCTATGTCACTGTTACTCCCCCTCCCACTCTGGGCTAAGGTCACCATAGCAACAGCTGCCTGTGGTTGGTAATTAGACTGACTGGCTGCCTAATGTCCACTGCTGTTACACATGGGGACTATTCTCAGTGTCAGCCATCTTCTCCAAGAAGGATGTGACAACACTTTCACAATAAAAGTCTGCAGTTATTTACAGGAAGTGAGTGTACCTTTCTGAAGTATAGTGAATATTTAAAATTAAACTTCAGCTTTTAATTGAAGGTCATGTGCGTGCACCACAGCATGCTGCACTTTCAAAATTAAAGCCTTTGTTCTGGATTCTTTCAAAATAAAAGCCAAGAAATAACAAAATTAATGTCAGCCATGGTGCCTTCTCCCAGCAGGCCTTGTCTGACCTTTCACAATAAAAGACTACAGTTATTTGTAAGAAGTTATTACACCTTTGTAAAGTATAATGAATATTCAAAATAAAGTTAAGATTGTAGTCTGTGATCATGTGAGTCTCCTGCAACACTCTCTCTTTTCAAAATAAAAGCCTTTTCATAGCATCCTTTCAAAATAAAAGTCCTGAAACAGCAACAGAACCTTAGACTTTTATAATCGACATACAGCTTCAGGCACCCACTGAAGCCATTTTAAATTTCAGCACTGTGGTCTTCTTGGTCTTCTTTATTTTCACAATAAAATTCTACAGTTATTTGTATGAAGTTACTCTAGTGTTACAAAACACAACAATTCAGAATTAAAGTTCAGGTCTTTACTCAAATTCACGTCTCCATTCTGCCTTTTCAAAATAAAAGCCTTTTTATTATATGGTTTCAAAATAAAACTTAAGAAATGCTAATATTTCCTCTTTTCCAGCACATATTTTTTTCAGCCTTTTGACCAACACACATTAGTTTATTCTTTACTTTCTTTATTCTCTACTTTCATTCCTTCAGTTCTCCCCTTTTTTCAGTCTTTCCTTCCATCTTCTCTTCTTTCTCTATAAGAAAAACTTCCTTCAAATATTCCTCCTTTCGCTACACATCATTTACCTTCTGTATTTTTCAGCAATATTTATTGGTTTTAAAACTACACTATATAGTCTTTCTACAATTTAACTTTTTAGCTGTTTCAATTCTTCCCCTTTTCTTTTAACTCACATTTGATTTCTTGAGTTCTTCCTTCCTTCTCTTCAATACTACTATGAAATTCCTGCACTTCTTTTATATTAGATTAACAAATCTTTCTTTAGCAATTTCTAGATCATATCATTCTTTTTCCACCCTTTTCAGCAATGTTGAATAGTTTTTTAGCTAAACAAGTTAAGCTTCCAACTCCAGTTTCACATTTCAGCTTCCAGGATTCTTCAGCATTGCATTTCAGCCTTCAGCTTATTCAACAATGCATGTCAGCCATTTTCAGCATTGTTGGGCAGCTTCATTCAGCTTTCAGCATTCACACACATCTTCCACAGGAAATGCAATTTTCTAGTTAAATGCTGTAGTTGGTTTTGGAGCTTGTGGCTGAGCGGTTATGCTGGCAATATACAGTTGCAAGAAAAAGTATGTGAACCCTTTGGGATTACTTGGATTTCTGCATAAATTGGTCATAAAATGTGTTCTGATCTTCATCTAAGTCACAACAATAGAAAAACACAGTCTGCTTAAACTAACACCGCACAAACATTATATGTTTTCATGTTTTTATTGAACACAACATGTAAACATTCACAGTGCAGGGTGGAAAAAGTATGTGAACCTCTTCCTCTTTACAAAACTGTTTCAGTGCAGCAATATTCTTGGGATGTCTGGTGTGAATCGCTCTCTTGAGGTCATGCCACAGCATCTCAATCAGGTTGAGGTCATGATTCTGACTGGGCCATTCCAGAAGGCATATTTTCTTCTGTTGAAGCCATTCTGTTGTTGATTTACTTCTATGCTTTGGGTCGTTGTCCTGTTACATCACCCATTCTCTGTTGAGCTTCAGTTGGCGGACAGATGTTCTTAAGTTTTCCTGCAAAATGTCTTGATAAACTTTGGAATTCATTTTTCCGTCGATGACAGCAATCCGTCCAGTCCAGCCCTGAGGCAGCAAAGCAGCCCCAAACCATGATGCCCTCACCACCATATTTCACAGTTGGGATGAGGTTTTGATGTTGGTGCGCTGTGCCTTTTGTTCTCCACACGTTGTGTTGTGTGTTCTTTCCAAACAACTCAATTTTGGTTTCATCTGTCCACAGAATATTTTGCCAGTAGTGCTGTGGAACATCCAGGTGCTCTTTTGCAAACTTCAAACGTACTGCAATGCTTTTCTTGGACAGCAGTGGCTTCCTCCATGGTGTCCTCCCATGAACTCCATTCTTGTTTAATGTTTTACTCATTGTAAATTTGTCTACAAAAATCTTAGCATGTGCCAGAGATTTCTGTAAGTCTTTAGCTGACATTCTAGGATTCTTCTTCAACTCATTAAGCATCCTGCGCTGTACTCTTGCAGTCATCTTTACAGGACGACCACGCCTAGGGAGAGTAGCAACAGTGCTGAACTTTCTCCATTTGTAGACAGTCTGTCTTATTGTGACATGGTACACAATACATGAACATCTAGGCTTTTAGAGATACTTTTGTAACCCTTTCCAACTTCATGCAAGTCAACAATTCTTGATCGTAGGTCTTCTGAGAGCTCTTTTGTGCAAGGCATGGTTCAACATCAGGCAATGCTTCTTGAGAACAGCAAACTCAAAACTGGTGTGTGTTTTTTATAGGGCAGGGCAGCTTTTTCTTGCAACTGTATGTGTGACCTCATAATAAATATTTCTTGTAAATAAAGAACATTTTATGTTTATCTATTATGTTTTACAATGCTACACTTAAAGGTTATGATTAAATAATTATGAATGGTAGAAATAGCTAGAATTGCTCTTGCTGATCTTATAAGCTCTATTAGAAGTAATGTCTAGATACTCTGAAAGCAGAGGAATGCTTGTCTTGTGTTTGTCCTGTTTTTATATAGCCATAGCCATTTTTAATGCTGTGACTGCGTACACAGGCTAATAGGCCATTCTTACATAGAAAACCTGGACAAGCAATGGCCACTAATCCTTGTGAAGGAGACCTGGCTTTTCAGGCCTGGACCCTCTGCTCTGCTCCACCGACTGAAAACATCCAGTTACAGGGGAAAGTTGTGAAAGGACCAACTTAATGTATATTTCCTCCATGGCATTGTGCAGATTAGCAGATTGTTTCCTAATTTGTTTTCTATATAACAGCATAACAGTTTTTTTTATGCGTAAACATCATCAGCACACCTTGGCTACCGTCCACTTACTGTCCAATAAAGATGAGTTATTTAATAGCAGGGTGTCTTTAAGCAGTCTAGTCAGGAGAGACACATTGATGATTTCAGTGAAGCAACTACTGATGTGAATTCAGAGATCTATGGTAGAGAGGCAGTCTAAACATAACTGAGGTCTTACAGATGATTCAAGAGCTACTGTAGTAGAAGATTAATTTGTGTCAGGTATAGGAAGCATCTGATGAGTTTTATCTCTAATAGTTGTGATTTTATTTGTAAAGTAATATCTACTGTAGTGGAATTTTCTTCCAAATGCTGCATGATCCATTATCTTAAATTCAAAAGTTATTAAAAAATGACATAATAGGTGGGGGAAAAACTATTAAATGTTCAATTTCGATGTCATAAGTCAGAACAAGATCAAGGGTGTGATTGAAACAGTGGGTGGGTTTATTAACATTTTGAGTAAAACCAGTTGAATCTAATATTGAATTAAATGCAGTTCTGAGACTATTATTTTCAACATCTACAGTTATGTGAAAAAATTAGGACACCCTATGAAAGCCTGTGTGTTTTTGTGACATTTTTGGATATATGGATATTTAATCTCAATTTTAACAATACTGAGATATTAAAGTAATATAACTAAACAATTAAAGCTGAAGAAAAAAACTTTTCAAGATCTTCTGTAAATGTAATTCTTCAAAAGTGCATATTCTAACTGAGGAAAAAGATAACACCCTACCCCCTAATAGCTAGTGTTACCCCCTTTGGTTGAAATAACTGCAATGAGACGCTTCTTGTAGCCATCTACCAGTCTCTGACGTCGGTCTGAGGAAAGTTTACACCACTCCTCAATGCAGAATTCTTTCAGCTGTGAGATGTTTGAGGGGTTTCTTGCATGTACAGCCCGTTTCAAGTCACCCCACAGTATCTCAATGGGATTAAGATCTGGGATTTGACTTTGCCATTCCAGGACTCTCCATTTCTTAGTTTTCAGCCAGTCCTTGGTTGATTTACTGGTATGTTTTGGGTCATTGTTGTGTTGCATGGTCCAGTTCCTCTTCAGCTTTAATTTTCTGACAGATGGTCTCACATGTTCCTCAAGCACACTCTGATATACAGTAGAATTCATGGTGGATTCTATGATGGTGAGCTGACCAGGTCCTGCTGCAGCAAAGCAGCCCCAAACCATGACACTTCCACCTCCATGCTTCACAGTTGATATGAGGTTCTTTTCCTGGAATGCTGTCTTTGGTTTACGCCAAACATGTCCTCTGTTCTGGTGTCCAAATAATTCAATTTTTCCTGTCTGACTCATCTGTCCAAAGAACATTATTCCAGAAGTCCTGGTCTTTGTCAACATTATCTCTGGCAAACTTCAGTCTGGCCTTGATGTTTCTCTTAGAGAGCAAAGGTTTCCTCCTTGCACACCTCCCATGCACGTTAAACTTGTGCAGTCTCTTTTTGATTGTAGAGACATGTACTTTCACATCAACAGTAGCCAGAGCCTGCTGTAGGTCCCGTGATGACATTTTAGGGTTTTTGGAGACCTCTTTTAGCATCTTTCGGTCTGCTCCCAGGGTGAACTTGCTGGGACGACCAGACCTGGGCATGTTGGCAGTTGTTTTGAAAGCCCTCCAGTTGTAGACTATTTTCCGGACATTGGAATGGCTAATTTCAAAATCTTTTAAGGTCTTTTTAAATCCCTTATCAGACTCATAGGCTGCTACAATTTTTTTTTCTGAAGGCCTTAGACAGCTCTTTTGCTCTCATCGTGGTGCTCACTTTAACTTCAGCAGTCAGGAGCACACCAAACTAAATGTCTCATATTTAGACAGAGCAAGCCTCATTCAAAATTCTGAGTAACGGTCTACCAATCATGTGAACCTGGTGTGATACACCTGTGTGTGATTTGAGCCATTTTAAGTGGAAATAAATGTGAGGGTGTCCTAACTTTTGCCTCAGTTAGAATATACATTTTAAAGAAGATCCCCTCTTCAGTTTTAATTGCTTAGATATATTACTTTAATATCTCTGTATTGTTAACATTGAGATTAAATATCCACATATCCAAAAATGTTACAAAAATACACAGGCTTTCATAGGGTGTCCAAATTTTTTCACGACTGTACATGAATGTTAAAATCTCCCACTATAATGACTTTATCTGAACAAAGCACTAAATCAGACAGGAAGTCTGGAAATTCAGTTAAGAATTCTGCGGAAGGGACAGGTGGACGGTACACGGTGAACTGGTTTTTGTGTTTTCCAGTTTGGATGTGAGAGACTAAGAGTGAGGCTCAAATGAGTTATAACTGTTCTGAGGATGAAAGTTTAATAATAACTTTGAGTGGAAGATTGCAGCTACTCCTCCACCTCCACCTGTGCCTTGAGGAACATGACAATTTTTATGACTGAGGGGGATTGATTCATTCAGACTGACATATTCATGCTGCTGCAGCCAGGTTTCAGTAAGACAAGGTCAATTTGGTGATCAGTTATCAAATCATTTACTAACAAAAATTTAGATGAAAGAGACCTAATATTTAATTATCCACATCTGACTGTTCTGTTTTTCTGTTCAGTAAGAGGAGTGGTCTTAATTTTTATTAGGTTTTTATGAATAACTCTTCTTATGTTAACTTCTGATTTATTTGATTTATATGTTCGAGGGTCAGACATAATCTCTATGGGGTTTGGGGAGGGTGACGGCTCTAAGGCAACTGCAGAGAAGCATTTTAGACTGAGTCTCTGCGTCCTGGTCCCCATTCTGGATTGTCAAACTTTAGGTTTGTTAATATACTTGGCCCAATTGTCTATGAAGCTCACATCGTTTCCTGGACACCACCTAGGCAGCCAACGACATGCGGCTAAACATGTCATCGCTGGTCAGATTGGGGAGGGGCCCAGAGAAAATTACGGAATCCGACATTGTTTTGGCAAAGTTACACACCGGCTCAACATTAATTTTAGTGACCTCCGATTGGCGTAATCGGGTGTCATTGCTGCCGACATGAATAACAATCTTACGATATTTACAATTAGCATTAGCTAGCAGTTTCAAGTTTGACTCGATGTCACCTGCTCTGGCCCCAGGAATACATTTGACTATGGTCGCTGTTGTATCTAGCGTCACGTTTCTGACTATGGAATCGCCCATTATCAGTCAGTTTCTCGGTGGGTGTGTTGCTGAGCAGGGAAAATCTGTTAGAGACGTGAACAGGCTTAGGAGTATGTTTCCGTCGGACCGTCACCCAGGCTAATTCTCCAGGCTGCTCTGGAGCTGCCCTTGGACAGCTAACAGACCCTGAGCTCGGTGGCTCCACGCCTGCTAACGGGGCTAGGCTAGCTGTTATGTAATTGTTAATGTTACTGATTGTCTCATGTTTACTATTATTAATAAATTTAAGGTTTTTTTCTCTTTTTCTCTTAGTTTAGTAGAAATGCTGGTACTATGATTCATATTCAAATTAATCTAATATGTGGTCAGTAATATTTAACAGGCAATGTTTTCCACATTGTTTCCCACAATTTGCAGTTAAAAATAAAATGGAATCGAGGATTGGTGGAGCTGTGGCACCATGCAGAACAAGTTTTGCAGATTCCTTCCTTAGCTGGGAAAAAAGGAAAGAACTTGTGGATTTACAGAAGAAACTAAATATAAATTTACTCTCATTTGATTTTGTAAATTGCTCTGACAAAAGTGTTAAAAGTGCTAAATCAGTAAATGTATTAATTTAAAAACTTAAAAAAAGGAAATACTTCAGTAAAGTGATGGGTACCTTAAAATTGTGTAGTTGAATACATTTACTTGGCAAGTGATATACCTGTTTGGTTTGTTGCATATATCAACACCTTTTGCATGTATGTTTTGATGGATTATTATTATATTTTGATAATTTCTTTTTATATAACTGCACTGAGTTATATGTGTCATTTACTGTAATTGGCAAACATTAGAGGAATAAGTTTACTTCGTTAGTATGGGCTATTGAATATGGATTAATGGGCAAACATTTCAGTTACATCTCCAACACTGCAAAAAATTAAGTGGTCTCAATACTTTCTGAAACACTGTACATGACACACATATTGTGTATGTACTTTAAACCACTCTATATGTATTATAATGTCTTCCTGTTGTTGTGTTGCAACCTTAGAAAGGGATAAAAAGAGTGTACAAAACGTCAGAAGGTCTGAAGAAAACCTGGCTTTCGTTACGTTGGGCTTTTTGTCTTTACGATAGTCATTAGCACCACCTCACTTGATCATCTGGTGGTGTTAAGGTGGTGATACCCTGAGCCAGGGCCGTAGCTAGAAGATTCGGGGGCCCCTGAAAAAATATTGATGTGGGCTTGATGGACTGGGATACAGCAGCTCTTCTGGCCTCCCTCTCCTTCTTTTCATGGCATTTCTGGTACCCTGATTTATGTTTTTGTTTCATTTTCAATCGGTCAGCCTTCTCTTCCACCAAGTTCATGTCTAACTTCAGCGGCTGCGTCGACACTGATCGGTCCTATTCACAAGTAGGGTGGGACTTATTTATTAGGTCCCTCAGATGTTTGTCACTAACTGAATAATTAATAAATACCTTGTATCGTACTAAACCATTTTTAGGGAGGGGCGAAGAGGAGATATTTGGAAAACTTCCAATGAAATTGCATATTTCTGTGGTTTTCATTAAAATATCTGGCATACAACTAATATAAATATTAGAATTATTCACAGAACAGGGGCCTATAGAGTATAATTGCTGGATTTTGTGGGCCCCCTTATAATTGTCACCACCTTTCACCCCACTAGCGACAGCCCTGCCCTGAGCCGTAATTAAAAATAAACTTTATAAGGTCTCCCATTAACAGACTCTCCCCTTAACAGTCTTAGTGACTTTATTCCAGCTTCTGTACCATGTTGTCAAAATAGGTTCCAATAAATAAATGTTCTAGGAAGTGTTTTTCAAACTGTGAATAGTTTTGAACAGCCAGCCTTGGAAGACTATTTTTCAATTAAAAGTCTGAAGCAGTGGCTGCTAGATCAAAATGAGCAAAAATCCAAGGTTAACACTGGTTTGGCTTTTTGAGTTGGAGGATGTTAAAAGCAGCTAAAGGTCCAAGATTTGAATCAAACTTTTCCTTCTGGATGTGTTAATATCTAGCCTGGCCAGCCAGACCCACTCCTTTCTTAGTGAAAGAATGTGGGTCTGGACCCTCTGCCATAGATCCTCATTCCACAGACTGAGGACCTGTTCATGCTCTTCCCACTCTCTCCCGACTTGGCGTTTCTGTTCAGGTTGGATGCAGTCAGGAGAAATTTCATGAATAAACCCTTCACCCACACATTATTCAGGCTTCAGTCACATTCCACCTATGACCCATACGCTAAACGTGCGGTACATATACACTTAAACCCAGAGTCAGTTGCTGTTCAGTTCACACAGTTCTGTTTTTAGCCAATAAATTACACTGTTACCCTACTACTTGCGCTGTAGATACACTGCCAACAACCAACTCATGGGGTTGGTCCTTGTGGATGCAGACTACAGATTTCTGCGGCTGGATCGTTACAGCATGGGCCACATGCTTGACGCCCAGATATTTAATGTGTCAGAATTGAAAGACTGCTTGGAGGATAGGTTAATTAGCTTCCCTGATCCTGATCCTATGGCCAACAATGATCAGCTTTTGCCATATTTTATCGTCAGATGACACATTTGCACTGAGATTGTCTATGATGAAACTTTACAGCAAATGCAGCATTACAGATGAGGAACTAATCACAAATTACCGAATCTCATGAGGGCAGGCTCTGCTCACCACACTGCAACTCTTGCCTGAAGTTGATAGGGTCATTGTGGAGCCGTCTGTCTGCATAGCATCATGATGATGTGTTATCCAGGACTCCAGAATGCTGACCTTGAACAGGAAGATACGAACTACATTGTCAACCCTGGGAATTGGAGGTGCCAAGCACCGATGGAGCAGTGGAACGTGCACAGTGACTCAGTACCTGCGCCAGTACTTCAACAGCCCTGCTGGCTCCATGCCATGCCATGACATGATCGCATGATGATGATCGCATGCTTGCAATTGTATGAATTGATTCGTCTGAAATGTAATGAACTGTGCAGATTGGCAGATTGGCACCGGCAACTCTGTACAGAGTTGGAAGAAACCTCCAACCACAAAGTGAGACACACACAGTACATATGAAAATGGATGAAATGTAAATTTTTTTTTTTGTGAGTATTTATATTTTTAACAGGTTGTACCTTAACAATGTCATTCAATAACATGACCTTTTAACCTTCCCAAAAAAACATGGGCATGAAGAAAACAAACCAATAGTCTGCCTAGTTCAGTTGGTTAGATTTTTTTTCCAGTTTACCTCTAAGTTTCAGTACTGTCCTTTTAAGTGTCCTTAAGCACATTAGTTTACCTTGTCCATTTCAGTTGCACTCAATGTTCACTAGTTCCTCGGTCAGCATTTAGAAGCAGTTAGGTTATAGTTCAGTTATTCCTTAGGTCCTTGTAGGCCCTACCACCCTCCTGGGAAGCGGGTGGCCATGGGATGTGGAACGTCCGCGGTAGACATCTCAGGTGGCATCCAATCCTTGGACAGCACAGCTCAGTTCTTAGGAGCGGATTCTACCAACAAAAAAACCAGCCTGCACACAGATGTACAAAGCAATTTCTTAATTCTCCTAAAATAAAATAAATAATCCACCTAATGAATTACTCTTGCATTACGTCCGCATCTCAAAAATTAAAACATCTCTTATCAAATTTGCTGTCTTCTATTTTCATATCTTATTGGCCAATAAACAATACAAATGTGTCATAAATTAACCCATAACACAATTAAATCACTTTAAAAAGAAAGGCTAAGGGCACATATTGAATTAAGCAGGTTCACAGCGATACCCCAGAGGATGTACACGGAGGTGCACTAGCTCACAGGAAAACACGCAGGTGCGTTAGCTTACATTCACAGAGTTAATACAGCTAACAACTCATTAGCAGCTCATATCATTCACATTTTCCACAAAATAGCATATCCTGAATTGTTTTATAATGAACAATGTACTCCCATCTACACCATGTGCACAACATTGAAAAAAATAGGCATAAATGCTCAACACATATAAATGTACTAACTCACCAGGATATGATGACTGCTCCTGAGGATCATCCAATGTCTGTGTTACACTTGACAGATTTGAAACTCTGCTGTACTAAGGTTGGGGAGCTGGCTGCTACTTTGCACTGTCTATCCTGCTTGTCTTTAGCACATGGAAGGACTCCCCAGAACTCCCTGGATGTTGTCTTGTACAGTTTGTCTGGGAGATCGTGCAGGACTGACGCCATGTAAGTCTGAGAAATTTGTACTTTCTCAGTCAGCAAAAGGCAGGGGAATCTAGGTCATGAGCTGTTGAGCTAGAGAAAAAAAAAGCTGTCCCTGCTGTTCATTTGTGGCTTGCAGTGTGTTTAGCAAATCCCGCTTGTACAATCTATCTATCCTGGATGGGCCTGGATGGGATACAGTTATCACGTTCCGTGAGGTCACGGATGCCATGACCAGACTTGGTACGCTTCATGTAGCCCAACCTGGCCCTGATACTGATATACCAGGTCTTGATTTCAGCAACTTCTTTTTCCCATCTTGTGGGCTTGCTGCTGCCGGAACTGGTCCTTTAAAGACTTGTTCATTCAGACCCACAGCTTCTTGTTGTAGATGCAGGAGTTGGCTGCAATCCATTTAGTGAGCTCCTCTGCGTCCTCACCTCTGAGATTTATCTGTCGGGGCTTATTGCTAGGCCATCCGCCCTCAGCACCACTGCCGGTAGCCTCAGCAGGGTCGGCAACGCCTGGTATGTCCACTGGATCTGGATTGTTCATGGGCTCTTGGACATTCACAGTGTGTGGAACATCAGCATGTATCGCCAATACTACAAGCTGGTGATGCAGGTGCCTGTACCACCACTCTCTTACGCTTGTGTCTCACAGCACAGGGAGGCATGTTGTGATAAAGCACCAGTGCCACCGGTGTTAATAGGGTGTAATTAGGGGTCGTTAATGAGCATAAAGGTGTTAAATGGGTCAGTTCGGAATGAATTCTGCGTCTGTGGAATCTGGGTCATAAAGAGCCTTTTCCTCCGACCTTAAATGACCTGGACCATTCACAGCCATTTATCTGCAATGGGGCAGGTTTTATACTTCAGCCTTGCACCTACGCACTCACTTGTTCGTAACATTTCTCAAAGCTAGTCCAAGGTCCACAAATTTTTCTACAACCGGCTTTTGCTGGAACTTGTGATAACACCATGTATTTTCATGTTTTTACAACAAAAACTGCAACAGTCATTCACTAGCATCTCTACTGCATGCATCAAATCCCTCATTTCTCTGATTGGTTTATTTTGCGTCCATTAGCCCGCACCCTGGAACTCGATCTCAATCAAGACATTCCAGACTAATTCTTTGTATAGAATAGAAAAAGACAATTACTGTTTCGTTTTTTTTTTCTTCGTTATTTTTTATGACCATTTAGGCAAAACATAAATCCCTGTCAAATGTTTGCACACTCTTCTGTCAGACTCTGAAGCAGTTGGAATAATTTCCTCTGGCTGCTTGATGGATGATTTCATTACTTATAAATTTCTGCAGTAAACATGTCAGGAAACATTTTCAAGTTGTTTTCACTTTTCAGGAATTAATTTTCTCCATAGCAGAAAAGCATGCCAATCAGTTTAACATACAGTGTAACATCGTGTTAGCTAATCTGAGCCACACATCCTGATAATTACAAACTCTACAAATTATCATAATTGTTTACTAATGATTAGGGGTTGCTCTTTTTAATTTTACATACACAAGGGTGAGGTTTTTATTGATTAGCATTTTCAGTCTGTTAAAGATGTAAATTTGTGATCTGGCTAATCAACATGGCACAAAGAAATTGTAAAAACTGTATTGTAACCACAGACCATTGTCATCTCGCAATTCTAACTACAATTATGTGTAGTTATTAATAAAAGATTTAAAAACTAAAGCTGTTCATTGTTTTGAACAACCCCTTGATTTATTACAGGTGGGAGAAAACGTAGTGGCACTTTCCTGGTTTCTGCATAAGTTGGTCATGAAATATTATCTGATTTTCATCACAGTCAGAAATAAAAACAAACAATATTGCTAAGCTGATAAAACAAAGTTATGATCTTTCACATCTTTATTCTATGCACCCAATATATATCCAACGTGGTGGAAAAAGTGATGACAACAGTGTTTTGTGACATGTGTGTCTTTGAGATTATTCTGTAACTCTTTCCAGCTGAATGCAAATCAACAACTCCTGATCATAGGTTTTCTTAGATCAATTTTTTGCATGGCATGGCTCACATCAGCTAATGCTGCTTGTAAATAGCACAGTGACACTGTATCAAGGGTTTTATTAAGTCAAGGTAGTTCTAAACACCTCCATTCTTGCTTCTTTGCTTGGATTCCAAGGTTGCTAACACTTGACTCCAGCTGACATTTATTGACATAAAAACTGTTTCCACCATCACTTCGTGTGTTTGATGAGATGAGTTAAGAAAAAGAGTTGTTTGGTTTAATGGCTGTCTGGAATAAAGATATGAAAGCTTGTTGACTGTTTGTTTTTTATCAGCTTAGAAACATTGTTTATTTGTGACGGTGAAAATCAGATCAAATTTAAAGACCAATTTATACAGAAATCCAGGAAATTGCAAATAATACCATTCATTTTTCTTGCAACCGTACATTTTTGTGAAAATGATATATTCTCAAGCAAGCACACAGAGTAAATTTCCATGAATACTTTTGGAACTATATCTTATACAATCATATAATATGAATTCTGAATACTCTCAGCCCCACTGTAGCAGCTTCTCCGTAGACCATAGTACAGTGATTGCTTTGGGAGGAAACCAGCAGGTCATCTCTTCTGCAGAACCACCCCATCTTCAGGTGCCGCAGTGGAATCCCACTCCTATGGAGCATCATCTTAAAGACAACAGGTGTGTGTCTGTATGTGTTACAAAATGTCTTGTGTACATATAGGGTGGCACAGCTGCTACTATGTTTTTGCTTGTGGTTGAAACATCTGAATGTTGGTTTTCAGTGACCGAGCTGGTGAAGAATTCCTAAGATGTATTGCAGCCAACAAGCCTCTCCCAGATTATCTAAAAGGGGACATGGCATACAACCTTGCTGAGGCATTAAAATCAACTAAAGCCCTTAAACAAGCAGTCATGTTGGACCCTGAGTTTCAGAAGCATGTGACTAGGAGGAAAAGCCAGAGCCGTAGTCGAAGTCGTTGCAGAAGCCGTGGTAGAAGCTGTGGAAAATCTCAGGCCAAGAGCCGTGCACGAAGCAAAAGCCGAGCACGCAGCCGAAGCAGAGGAAGGAACAAAAGCCGAGCTCGTGGCAAAAGCAGGGCCAGAAGTAATAGCAGGGCTCGCAGTAGGAGCCAAAGCCGAAGCAAGAACAAAAGTCATGCAAGGAGCAAAAGTCAGGTTAGGCGGTCCAAGTCACGAAGTAACAGTAGTGAAAGCAGTTATGCCAAAGACATAATACAAAAGAGGATCCCCAGTTACAGCTACAGCAGCAATGCTACCAGCAGTAATAAGCTGTCAGGGAGTAGTCTGTTAGAAGGACTGAAGCTGGTCATGAACAGCAAAGAACTGGAGGAACGATTGCCCACCCTCAAAAATGCTATTCTCACAATTCAGGTAGGGCTCTTAATTCATTCTATAAAATGTCTTCAGTGGTTATCTGTGTAAATCTCCACAAAGTCATTTCATAGTTCATAACCATAAAAAGAATTTTCTTGAAAGTGATGTTATTTAAAATAGAATAAAAAATAGAAAACCAAATTACTGTTCTGTATTCATTATACATTAATTATATTTGCTGTAAGTGTAATATTATACACACCCTGACAAAAGTAATGGTATCACCTATCCAAGTTGTAGGAACAAAAAATAATAACTTGACTTCTAGTTGATCATTTCGAATCAGAAGTGGCTTAGATGATAAGACAAAGATATTGCACAACGGAGCTGCTGTACTGTATAGTTTGATTTGCTGCCAACAGTGGTTTGAATAACTCAAATACAGCAAGTTCCCATTTCCCAAATTTCTGTTATTCACTCAGGTAGCAAATACCTAATGCAAGCCATAGATACATAAAATTTTGGTTAGCAGGTAGGGTTGATGCATATCCTGAGTTTCAAACTATACCTGCAACAATTCTAAGATCTTGGTGAACACAAGCAGTATAATGTTGCATGCACAGACTTTACCTTTATTTACCAAAACATTTCATTTTAGCCAAGCAAAATAACAAAGTGAAGGAGCTACAGTCTGTTAAGCATGTTTCATTGTTATTTTCTGTTCAGGCCTCTGGTGAAAGGAAAAAAGTGGAGCGTGTGCCAGAAGAGTCCAGACATCAGCAGGATGACAGTCAGGAAAGTTCAACACCACTGGACAATGACAGTATGCTTCTTCCCCATGACAGAGTAGGCAGTGATTTCTCTTGGCTCCATGTACACAGTCAAGAGGACTCCAATGTCCAGAAAGCTGATGAGCTTGATGATGAAGAGTCATTTTTGTATGGGAATGGAGACACTGGAGAAAAACAAGGCAGTGACTCCTCTACCAGCTTTTTTGAATATGAAAAACTACAGAAAATGGATCTGTCTGCTCTTACCAGTCAACAGCGTCATGAGAACAAGTCCACATTGAGTAGTTTTGGGGAACTGCAACCTTTGCAAATTACTTCCTCCAACCTCACCTCTGCAGGTGTGGACAGCAGTGATTGTGAGAAGATCAAGAACATTTTAAAAGGTCTGGGCACAACAGATATCAACGAAATAATGGTGAAAATGCAGGGGCAGAGGGAGGAAAAGTATCTGTCTCCTGCACCTCTTGGTACAAACACAATAACAGCAAGTTGGCCAGTGCCAGCACTAAGTTCCCCAAATGTACGTCAAGCTCTTGAGTCTCTACAGTCTCTCATCAAAGGTGAGAATCCTATGTTAAATGAAAGATTCAACATGTTTATTGAAATTGTTGAGCAGTAGTTAATTTTATATTTTATATCTACTAATCATAACTTCACATTTCAATCAAATTCATTGAAAGACTTCATTATTGGGGCTAACTTTTGGTTATGGCAAAACTTTGAACTGCATTTTTAAATTATTTCATAGAGGTTAAGAACATTGCACAAAAGATAAACCACTGCATTTCAAAAATGGTTTCATAAATGCAGCATTAGGCAGGTCACCTGTCAACAAGTGATGAATAGATCCAACCTACCCTTTCATGTTACTGCAGTATGATAAACTGTGGTTTATATTCTGTCAGTCCCAGATTTTGCACCCTGCTGCTGTAAATATGCACCTGTTCAAGTGTGCTAAGAACCACAGAGCCCAACTTTAGTTGTAAGAAATTACAGAGCCTTTCTTTTTTAACCCTTTTGCACTATTTAAATTCACTACCCTTCTGTTATCTTCAGGATGAAAACATCTACTAAAATAAACTGCTGTCAAATTTTTTTGCATAAATCTGTTAATCAACACCAGTTCTTCTGGTTCTTCTGGTGTATGTTGGTGTTTGTGGTTCTGTGTCTGGAGGCACATCTGCAGAAGACTGCATCCCTCTCACCTGGTGTGGCAGCAACCAGAGAATTTCCCAGTTCTTCTAGGAAGAGTTATGCAGATATATCAACCAAATTAAAAATAACATCTGTGGCCACTGACTGGTCCTCCCTCTGCAGCTGTAGGTGCCGACAACCTACAGAGACAAAAGCTCTGGTTTATTTTTCCTAATTGTCCTGACCAAGTTGAGTAGGAGGTAAAAGTTGTCACAAGTAACAGTGAGGCCCCTGAGATCATTCTGTAATCTCTATAACAGAAGGAGCTCCTGGTCCACTTTTCTGATGAAGCCAATCTTATCCTCTCTATGATAAACTGGTCTCTGCAGCTTGTTGTCAAAGCACAGCTCTGCTGATTTTATGAAATCTTGAGAGGGACATGGTGGCTCTGAGCGTGTGGACTCCCCTCTAGACCTGTAGTCTCCAGCCAAAATCAGTAGCCCAATGTAGGATTTTATTTAACATTTAGTAGTGTTGATCAGAACTGAAGTTGATTAACAGATTTAAGCAAAAGAAGTTTAAAAACATATAACATGAGATATATTTTTACAGCAGTTTATTTTAGTGGATGTTTTCATCCCGAACATAACGAAAGGGTCATGAATCTGCCACAGTGTATTATTGACCTATGGAAAGTTTCTAAATCATATTTTCAAAATTTATGTCTGTCATGGCAAAAAGCACTAGAGGCAAATCTCAGGTTATAGGATGGCAAGTTTAATAGGCAAAACAGCAGAGTCACAAGCAGAGCATAGGATCTGCAGAACGGGTCAGTACCGATTGACCGATGTGAACACAGAAAATGATCAACTTTTATGTGCATTAAGCAGCATTACACACATCAGAGTCACTAACATGTAAATCATGCTGGCAGGGTGGCCTACGCAATGTAATTAGCATGTGTATGACTTTTCATCTCCTTCCTAATGGATACAAAACCGTGTCAAAAGTCTTTGTTGAATTCACACAGGGAGGTAGCAGACATATTGTCTGTCCACGCAGACATGGAGTTTGTCAAGATGTAAATTTCCCTCACAATGTCAAATTAAGGTTTGTCACCAAAAATCATTCCATTAGCTGAAATACAGTGAAAGTTGTGGCCAAATTAAGAGTGAAAAATGACCCTTGGTAAATGAAAGTATCCTGTACAGTACATGAGAGTTAAAATTAAATTATATATTGGTAACCTATTTTTTTATCTGTGAAAATCAATGATTCTTAAAGTTTTAAATTTAACTTTGGCAGCCTTTTTGAAACCCATAATGCATAAGAAAGATATGAAACAATGACCAGTCACTTGGGTAAACAAGGGTAGTCCAATGTGGAGGTATGGTTAATGTCTAAACTGCTATAAACTGTTTTAGTGTGTACTTACTTCCTCCAGTGTTATTCTTTTAGAATTCTAAGATATGTAAAGCTGATTTTGGATCTGCTTTTCTTCACTTGTCAAGGATAAGATGTTGTGACAGCTGAATATGAAGGTGTACCCAGTGACTTGGAAACTGACGCCACATGGCCTGATGATTTATCTTCTCTGTCTGTATTGTTTGTTTATGATGTTGTATACAGAATTATATTCTGTGTGATGTCATTTGTGCCTTTAGCGACAAAGGAGAAGCGGGCAAAATGTGATGGCAGTGGCACATCTCAACCCTCTAAGTGCAAGGTAAGTGATTTCCAAGCTATGTTGCTTATACTCTATAGTATAGAGACAATTGAACTCCTTACTTTTAAAATTGTGACTTGTGTTTCCCAGGCACTTGGTGATGGTGAAAGGAAGAGAGAAAAACAAGTCAGAATAAGTAAAATAGAATCCTTGATGAAAGAACTGGAGGGATTGTTAAAACAAGATGGTAAAGCAATTTTCTTCTTGGCATTAGTTCTGTTGTCTTCCACACACTACAATAATCCATATGCATCACTGTCTTTCTTGTCCATTTGCAGGCTTAAGTTTTCTGACACCAGTGATTGGGTATTATTGCCAGAAATGTGAGAATTTCTTTGAAGACTTGAATTGTGCTGAAAACCATGCATCTATTCACCGACATAGCAACTCTAGCAGTGTAAGTACCTCAATATCTACGTGAAAAATAATTGGTGAGCAAGGGGGAGATGCCACAGAAACAGTAGGGAAGTCTTAAGGAGTATTAAGTAATATTAGCACCATGAGCTACTGGTCTTACTAGACCAAGTCATGCCATAGCAGCAGAACCTCTAATTGTATTGAAATGAGTAAAGATGTATTTTATTGATAATACATTTGGAATTTGTGTTAAATTTGCCTTGTACATTGATTTTTGCAACAAGCATAAATCCATCAAACCCAGTGTGGTTCTTGTATTTGTGGGCCAAATTTTGTGTTTTAGCCTTGTAAATGACAAAATCTTAAATACTAACAGTAGTCCAACAGTCCAACACTAACACACTGTTGAACTTCAGTAAGCCCCTCAGTCTTTAAGTGACCTTAGGCTTTTCAGTTTCTTTCTTTTTTTTCTTTTTTTTTTTAGCCAAAAGTTCAAATGGAAAAGTATATTGGTGATGGCAAAGGACACTCACACTATTGTAGCAACCAACAACTGCAACCCTCAGACCGGATAGATCACAGGGACTATAGCTACAATAGAGATTCAGAAGAGCACAGGAATCGCAGAGATAATCAACGTGACTGGAACGATGAGGGAGATCACAGAAGCAAACTTGACAATGACTGCATAACTCACAGGACCAGACAGGAGAACATCTCCTTGAAAGAGGAAATGAAAAAAGAGAGAATGCTCATAACGGTTTCCTGTGGAGTGATGCCTCCTCCAAACACCAGTGTGAAGGAGGAGGTGAACAAGAACCAAAGTACTGGAAACCATCGCATAGAAACAGACAGCAATGGAAACTTACCCAAGGACAGCACAGAAAAACATAAAATAAAAGTTGAAAGTAGTGATGCTAGTGATGACGATGATGATGATGTGAAAGGGAAAATGTTTAAAGCAAACGCCGCTAAAAAGAAAAAGGAGAAGAAGGAGAAGAAGGAGAAGAAGAAGAAGAAGAAGAAGAAGAAGGAGAAGAAGAAGAAGAACTCCTGATTTTTGTCTTGGGGCTTGTCAGTTTCTATATCTGTGTTAGACACATTCCTGTGATGATGTTTAATGGTTATTGCTGCCCATTTTTCTCTACTGAAAGGTCTAGGTTTTATCATTACATACCTGGGAACATTATGTTCTATTCTCTTACTGCTTCCTGTATTTCTTTTTTTTTCTCTTTTTTTTTTTTTTTATTGGTATGATTAAAGTGTACTTGCTCGCTGTCAGCCACAGTCAGAAGAGACGATTAATATTAATTTAACCTTTGTGTGTCTACTACACCTAAAGTTAGAACCAAGATTGGAAATGGTGACATTTTAAGTTGTTGGTGTCCTTTTCTACTCTTGTTGAACTGCTTTCTGTGTTGCCAAGGCTGAGGCGCAGAGATGAAATTTATAAAAGTCATCTTCTCTTTTGACGTTACTATATTTTCAAACTAGTGAATTTTACAAAATGTCAACATTTTGCTAAGTGGGTAGATTGTTACCTAATGTAATATGTTGATGTTTCATGTATGTCCTCACATCCTGGTTTGATATTTTAATTAAATTAAAAGTAAGTTGTTTAACAAATGGGTTGTTTATGTGAGTCAAGTCACATTTTTTGACTTCTGTTTTTATCTGTGGGGTGGCTGTGGTTCAGGAGGTAGAGCAGGTCGACCATGAACCAGTAGTTTCCTGGTTCGATCCCTGGCTTCACTAGTCAACGTGTTGAAGTGTCCTTCAACAAGACACTAAACCTAGAGGCTGTTCAACCTGTGTATGAGTGCGTGATTGATTGTGTGTGTGAATGGGTGAATAGGCAAATATTGTAGTGTAAAAGTGCTTTGAGTGTAGAAAAGTTCTATACAAGTATAACATCATCTTCCATTTAAGACCAAGACCAACACAGTATCCTCCCTGGAGGATGAAGTTGGAAAACAAGATTAATGCAGCATGGAGAGAAGTTATCCAGCTATCAAATAGGGTGTTGTATATTGTGGTGAAGAAAGGTTTACCTAAGTACAACAAGTTGTCCATACCTGAGGCCTTGGAGACTGCTAAGCGAAGACTCAGCCCTGCCCACTTGCCTCAGTGGGCAGGGCTTACTCAGAGTTTTTAACTGAATTCCCTGACTTCCTGTCTGATTTAGTGCTTAGATCAGATAAAGTCATTATAGTGGGAGATTTTAACATTCATGTAGATGTTGAAAATAACAGCCTCAGTGGGCAGGGCTAGATTTTCCCCGCTCAGCGACACACCCGCTGAGAAACCAACTCTGATAATTGGCGATTCCATAGTCAGGAACGTGAAGCTAGAGACACCAGCGACCATAGTCAAATGTTTCCTGGGGCCAGAGCGGGCGACAGCGAGTCAAATCTGAAGCTGCTGGCTAAGGCTAATCGGAAATATGGGAAAATTGTTATTCACGTCGGCAGCAATGACACCCGATTACGCCAATCGGAGGTCACTAAAATTAATGTTGAGTCGGTGTGTAACTTTGCTAAATTAATGTCGGACTCCGTAGTTTTCTCTGGACCCCTCCCCAATCTGACCAGCGATGACATGTTTAGCCGCATGTCGTCGTTCCGTCGCTGGCTGTCTAGGTGGTGTCCAGCAAACGATGTGGGCTTCATAGACAATTGGGCCACTTTCTGGGGAAAACCCGGTCTGATAGCGAGAGACGGCATCCATCCCACTTTGAATGGTGCAGCTCTCATCTCTAGGAATTTGGCCGAGTTTCTTAGCCGACCTAAAGCCTGACAATCCAGGGTGGGGACCGGGATGCAGAGACTCAGTCTAAAACGCTTCTCTGCAGTTTCCTTAGAGCCGCCGCCCCCTTCAAACCACATAGAGACTGTGTCTGCCCCTCGAACATATAAATCAAACAAATCAGAAGTTAACAGAAGAGGAGTTATTCATAAAAACTTAATAAAAATTAAGACCACTCCTCTTATTGAACAGAAAAAAAGAACTGTCAAATGTGGATTATTAAATATTAGGTCCCTTTCTTCTAAATCTCTGTTAGTAAATGATTTGATAACTGATCACCAAATTGACCTACTTTATCTTACTGAAACCTGGTTACAGCAGGATGAATATGTCAGTCTGAATGAATCAACCCCCCTCAGTCATAAAAATTATCATGTTCCTCGAAGCACAGGTCGAGGTGGAGGAGTAGCTGCAATCTTCCAGTCAAACTTATTATTAAACTTTCATCCTCAGAACAGTTATAACTCATTTGAGAGCCTCACTCTTAGTCTCTCACATACAAACTGGAAAACACAAAAACCAGTTCTACTTGTCATTGTGTACCGTCCACCTGTTCCTTACTCAGAGTTTTTAACTGAATTCCCTGACTTCCTGTCTGATTTAGTGCTTAGATCAGATAAAGTCATTATAGTGGGAGATTTTAACATTCATGTAGATGTTGAAAATAACAGCCTCAGCATTGCATTTAATTCTATATTAGATTCAATTGGTTTCATTCAAAACGTTAATAAACCCACCCACTGTTTTAATCACACCCTTGATCTTGTTCTGACCTATGGCATCGAAATTGAACATCTAATAATTTTCCCCCCAAATCCTGTTTTGTCAGATCATTCTTTAATAACTTTCGAATTTAAAATGATGGATCATGCAGCGTCTGGAAGAAAATTCCACTACAGCAGATGTTTATCTGACAACGCTGTTAATAAATTTAAGAAAATGATTCCATCTTTATTTACATCTATGCCAAGTATAAACATAATGGAGGGCAGCTGCCTTAATCCTACTCCCTACCAAATTGATCATGTTGTTGACAGCGCTGTAACCTCACTGCGTGAAACGCTTGATTCTGTAGCCCCTCTGAAAAAGAAGTTAGTGATTCAGAGAAGACTAGCCCCATGGTATAATTTACATGTTCGTACCTTAAAGCAGGCATCACGAAGGCTGGAAAGGAAGTGGCGTTCCACAAACTTAGAGGAAATTTTTCTAGCCTGGAAAAACAGTCTACTAACATATAAAAAAGCTCTCCGTAAAGCCAGAACTGCATACTATTCATCACTAATAGAGGAAAATAAGAACAATCCCAGGTTTCTTTTCAGCACTGTAGCCAGGCTGACAAAAAGTCACAGCTCCGTTGAGCCCAGTGTTCCCTTAGCTCTCAGCAGTGATGAATTTATGAGTTTCTTTACAAATAAAATCACAACTATTAGAGATAAAATTCAGCAGATGCTTCCTATACCTGCAATAAATGAATCTTTTACTACAGTAGCTCTTGAATCATCTGTAGGACCTCAGTTATGTTTAGACTGCTTCTCTCCTATAGATCTCTCTGAATTTACATCAGTAGTTGCTTCATCGAAATCATCAACGTGTCTCTTGGACCCCATCCCGACTAGACTGCTTAAAGGCACCCTGCCATTAATGAACTCATCTTTATTGGACTTGGTAAATTTATCTCTAGTATCAGGCTACGTACCACAGGCCTTTAAGACTGCAGTAATCAAACCTTTACTCAAAAAGCCTAGTCTTGATCCAGGAGTCTTGGCTAATTATAGACCAATATCCAACCTGCCATTTATTTCTAAAATCCTAGAAAAAGCTGTTGCTAAGCAGCTATCAGACCACTTACACAGGAATGAACTATTTGAAGATTTCCAATCAGGATTTAGAGCACATCATAGTACAGAAACAGCACTGTTGAAAGTTACCAACGATCTTCTCTTAGCCTCAGATAATGGACTTGTTTCGATACTTGTCCTCCTAGACCTTAGTGCAGCATTCGACACCATTGACCACAACATCTTATTACAGAGACTGGAGCATGTGATTGGTATCAGAGGAACAGCGTTAAAGTGGTTCCAATCCTATTTATCGGACAGATTCCAGTTTGTTCATGTCCATGATGAACCTTCCACACGAACAAAAGTTAGTTATGGAGTTCCACAAGGTTCTGTGCTAGGACCGATTCTGTTCACCCTGTACATGCTTCCTTTAGGATATATCATTAGGAAGCACTCTATTAATTACCACTGCTATGCGGATGACACTCAGTTATATCAATCTATTAAACCTGTTAACACAAACCAGTTAACCAGACTTCAAGCCTGTCTAACTGACATAAAGGCTTGGATGACCAGTAACTTTTTACTTTTAAACTCGGAGAAAACAGAAGTCATTATATTTGGGCCTAAAAATCTCAGAAATAACTTTTCTAAAATTATAGCTACTCTAGATGGCATAGCCCTGGCCTCCAGCACTACTGTAAAAAACCTTGGAGTTATTTTTGACCAGGACATGTCCTTTAACTCACACATAAAACAAATTTCTAGAACTGCATTCTTTCACCTGCGCAACATTTCCAAAATTAGGAACATCCTGTCTCAAAATGATGCAGAAAAACTAGTCCATGCGTTTGTTTCCTCAAGGCTAGATTACTGTAACTCATTACTATCTGGATGTCCTAATATCTTAATAAAAAGCCTCCAATTAATCCAGAATGCCGCAGCCAGAGTCCTGACAGGAACTAGCAAGAGAGATCATATTTCTCCTATATTGGCTTCTCTTCATTGGCTCCCTGTAAAATATAGAATAGAATTTAAAATCCTTCTTCTCACATACAAATCCCTTCATAATCAAGCTCCTTCATACCTTAAAGACCTCATAGTACCATATTATCCCAATAGACCACTTCGCTCTCAGAGTGCAGGCCTACTTGTGGTTCCCAGAGTTCTTAAAAGCAGAATGGGAGGCAGAGCCTTTAGCTATCAAGCTCCTCTCCTATGGAACCAGCTCTCAGCCTGGGTTCAGGAGGCAGACACTCTCTGTACTTTTAAGGCTAGACTTAAAACCTTCCTCTTTGACAAAGCATATAGTTAGGGCTGGCTTCAGGCAACCCTGAACCATCCCTTAGTTAGTTATGCTGCTATAGGCCTAGACTGCCCGAGGACCATTGGTGCACTGAGCTCCCCTACCCTACCCGCCCCCCCCTCCCCCTTCTCTCCGACCTCATGTATATTCCACCATTGAATGTTACTAACCTTGTGCTCTCTCTCCCCCCTAGTTTGTGCTCTCTCCCTCCCTCTCTCTCTCTCTCTCTGTACCTTCTGCAGGTGTCCCTGGTCCTGGAGCTGTTTATCGCTGATGTGCAGTTACTGGCCCCACCAACTTGCAGTGTCTATTTGTTGTTTATTGTTGCTGTTCTTTTCTCTCTGCTCTATCCACTCACCCCAACCGGTCGAGGCAGATGGCCGCCCAAACTGAGCCCGGTTCTGCTGGAGGTTTTTTTTTCTTCCGTTAAAGGGAGTTTTTTCCTCTCCACTGTCGCCAAGTGCTTGCTCATAAGGGAATTGTTGGGTTTTTAGTTTTAGTTTTTGTAAAGTGCCTTGAGATGATTTGTATTGTGATTTGGCGCTATACAAATAAAATTGAATTGAATTGAATTGAATTCAAGAGATACACCGAAGGAAATAGAAACAAGGACAAGCCATCCAGAGCGTACTCTCACTGGTTGGAGACCAAACAATACTGGAAAAACAATCCTCTATGGCTAGTGGAGCTAAGAACAGTCCACAGCAACCTTGCTTATGAGGATCCAGTAACCATCACAGTGGCAGTCATCAAGAAAGAGTCCCAGGCATGAAAAATTGGCCAGCATCAGGCCTGGACATGATCTACAACTACTGGCTAAGAAAGCTAACCTCACTCCATGAAGACCTAGCTGCACAAATGAATCAGCTACTAGTGGATGGGACACACACTGAATGGTTAACTGAAATTCTAATCATGAAGTACCCCCAGAAGGGAGCAGTCCCATCCAACTACCTCCCTGCCTCTGCACAACATGAAAGCTCCTGTCAGCCATCCTAGGGGATAAGACTTGTAGGCACATGGATCAATACGTGAGCAGGGCCCAGAAAATAATTTGTAGAAACACCACAGGGGCTAAACACAAACTACTGGTAGATGAAGCAGTCCCCCAAGACTGTAATACCAGACAGTGTGTGCACCACCTGGATTGACCACAAAAAAAACCCTACGACTCAATGGACCACACATGGATGCTGGACTGCTTGAAACTATACACCAACAGGACTCCAAGGGCCTCCATCAAGAACTCAATGGAAATGTGAGAAAACAAACTGAGAGGCCAACTTAAAGCCAATCACAAAAATCACTACCAAGTGCAGCATCTACCAAGGACATACACTGTTATGCATAGGCCTGAACACCCTCAGCCAGGTCATCACCAAAAGTGCCTACAGATACTGACTACGGAATGGAGCAACTATCAGCCACCTCCTTTACATGGATGACATCAAGCTGTATGCCAGGAGTGAGCAAGACATCGACTCACTGATCCACACCACTGGGATCTACAGCAACGACATGGGAATGTCATTCAGATTGGATAAATGTGGATGGATAGTAACCAGAAGAGGGAAGGTTGTCAGGAATGAGAGGATTGTACTACTAGAAGGCAACATAGACCCACTATGTTGCCTTCTAGTAGCTACAAGTACCTTAGAATCCCACAAGCAAGTGGGAACCCTGAAGCAGCCACAAGGAGAGCAGCAACCATCAGATATCTACAAAGGCAAGTCCTGAAAAGTCAGTTAAATGGAAAAAATCAATCAATACCTACACCCTGCTGCTCATCAGATACCCCACTGACATAATAAGCTGGCCAAAGGAGGCGGTAGAGGCCACTGACATCAAGACAAGGAAGCTCCTCACAATGCATGGAGGGTTTCACCCCAAATCCAGTATCCTGAGATTGTACATTAAGATGGAAGAAGGAGGCAGAGGACTGGTGAGTGTTAGAGCCACTATCCAGGATGAAACAGCAAAGATCCATGAGTACATCAGGAAGATGGCCCAAAGTCATGATGTGGTTAGTGAAAACCTCAGGAAGCAGAAACCCCAGGAGATGGAATAAAGAAGAACACAAAACATCTAACCTTAACCCAACTGATTCCTGTGAAAGCAGGAAACACCCCCAAAGGGCCTAAGATAATGCACAGGACCCTGACAGAGACTGGGGTTTGCAGCTTGTGTCCCACATGTGGTTAGGTTTAGACAAAGACACCCTTTGGTTAAGTCACACAGTACCACTCTGATGCAATGGGCTGCCAGATATGAAACAAACTGATAGACAAACACAGTGTGAAAAAGCGAACAAAACAGATTAACAGCAATAGGTTCTAGCCACCCTGACTAGACAGGGCTGGAATGCATTTGAATATCAGAGCACTGAAGGGTGTAACATAGAAGTCAAATTGACTATTTTGATTATGCTATATGTTAAATGAATACAATCTTCCAAATCTGCTTCATACCAGCAGCACTTGAACAGCCCTCACTGGACATTGTTAGGGCACTTCAGAACCAGTATTTGTATCAGATGGTAACAAACAAAAATATCAGGTTAGTACTCTGAAACAACTGTGAGATAATTTTTCTGTTATCTGTTAAACTGAACCACATGTACTGGGGCCTGGAAAGCAGTCACTCCAACTCCAGTGTGTATTTTCACAGCAGTGGGCATTTGTTTTTTGATGATGAGCTACTGTACAGAGCCAGCCATCCATCTAACTAACACTGTCAATTATTAAAATAAAACTCCTCATAAACTGGTTTATAATTTGCAAACAATGAAAACAAATTTATACATTGGTTGATTAACTTTATCGCACAGGGACCCTCATTGCTTGGAAGTTTTATGTTGCACATTCATTCGTGTTGGTTCAGTATCCTCAACCTGGCAACCCACATGAGTCTGGGTAGGTGGGGGCAGAGAGGGACAACTCACTCCAATATTTTGAACTTGGACTGTAGTGGTCATTTTAAATTCTTGGTGTCATATGGTTCTTTTAATCTTTTATTGTGCTTATAGACTACAAACACACACAGTAATATAATACCAGAGAACATTTAACAAGCTGGTATACCCTTGAGTGCCCAGTAGATGGAGATGAATCTCAGGTATACATACACAGCAATGGACTACATTTCATTTGACAGAAGTACAGTGCAGTTTAGAGGACTTTCACAGTGAATAAAGACTGTCAAAACTGACAAACATTGCAATTGTAATGTAAAGAAGAAACAAAAACAACAAACAAAAAAGTTGTCCTCAAATACTTAATTTATCATGTAATGTCCACTTAGTAACATGGCTATACAACAGTGGACAGTTTGATGATTCAGGATTTTCTGCATTCCCATGAGTGTGTTACTGCAAGTCCCAACCCGCCCTGTCTGTAACTAAAAGAGGGCAATGTACATTTGGCTGGTTTATTTTACTTTCACTTCTCTATCTGTATCAGTTCACAACAGGCTGTCAGTCAGTGCACTCTGCACAGGGATTCACCCACAGTCCCAAGATCCATATCATGTGGCTCTGAGATACTTTTTAAACCATTTGCTGGTCTGTCATGCCCATCTAAAATACGATTAGCAATGGCTTATTGATAACAATTTCCCCTGCCCATTGTACAAACACGGAGACTGCAACTTAAACCTGCATCAAGAAATATATGAGATGGAAGTATTGAATCAAATGATCCTTTAATAATGGCAGGTCTATAATGTCAATCCTACTGAGATTCATCATCCAATTCTGCAGTTTTATGGAAATTTTTTACATCTTTTTATTTACTGTTTAGCTGACTTTGCCTAATGTAAATAACTCACTCACGAAAGCAAGCTACCAAAACATAATCCACAAGACAAGACCAGGCAAGCTGAGTTATGGAACAGTACAGAAGAAGCAAACAAGTAGCTGGTGAAAAGCACCACCTAGCAAGATGTAGAAAACATTTTTCTGTATAAAACCAGAGCAAAACTTCCTCAGAAAGTTTGCTCTTTCTGTTCCATTGTTTGTATCCTTGAGGTCAAACATGTTAGACTCTGCTGAGCAAATTATTTTATTAGTCTGCAATGTTTAGATTGTCCTTGTTAGCAGTCTTCCTCTTGCTCAAAGCAGTGGTGAGACAGAACCAAAACAGAAACATTTGGCAATGTGAAAGCTGACAAAGCTTCCTGAAAAAATCAAAAATCTCCATAGGGATTACAGGCTTTGCAGGGTGCTGGGTGTCACTACATCTGACCCCTATCACATTGCGTATGAATCTGTTTTAATTAAAAAAAAAAAAGTATATATATATATATAGCTTATATAGCTGTTAAACACAAAATCAAATAATATAAAAAATAGAAGAAATCAGTGACAAATTTTCTTGCTCTTATTTTATAGTTTTGAGTGACACAACATAGTAGATTTAGTCGAATGTGTGATGTCATTTTCTTATCTATTTTTTCTTCTTTATTGAGCAACATACTGCTAGTTCCTGTAAATCAGGTGTGTGGGTGTAGTGATGACAGCTCTACTCTACCTGACTGTTGTTGCATGAGTGGCTTGCTGGACATGATAAGACAGCTCCCTGCTTGTGTGTGTATGTGTGATTGTCTATTTACATGGGAATAGACTATACCCTGTCCCGCTTGGCTATGAGGTGTACTGGCAGGGAGAGAAAACATGGTTATTTTTAGAGTTAATGTTCAAGATCTCACATTTTTACTTCTATCTAGCATAATGTCTTCGTTAGCTACTTACCCCCACCGCCACTGTAACGACTAAAACCCTAACATCAACTCTTAGCCTAACCTTATCCTATCTATCTATCTATCCATCTATCCATCCATCCATCCATCCATCCATCCATCCATCCATCCATCCATCCATCCATCCATCCATCCATCCATCCTCCTTCTTCCACTTATCGCGGGGGCAGTAGCCTATGCAGGGATGCCCAGACTTCCTTTTCCCTGGACACTTCCTCCAGCTCATCCGCGGGGATACCAAGGTGTTCCCAGCCCTGCCAAGTGATATAGTCCCTCCAGCATGACCTGGGTCTTCCCCGGGACCTACTCCCGGTGGGACATACCTGGAGGCATCCAGTGCAGGTGCCCAGGCAACCTAAGCTGGCTCCTCTCAATGTGAAGGAGCAGCGGCTCTACTCCGAGCTCCTCCCGGGTGACCGAGCTCCTCACCCTATCTCTAAGGGAGCTCCCTATGGTCATGATCCAGAGCTCATGACCATAGGTGAGAGTCAGAACGTAGATTGACCGGGGGTATAGAGCTCGTCCAGTGTTCCACGACTGGGACGAAAACCACATTATTCCTCCTGGATCCGAGGTTCTACCATCAGCCAGATCCTCCTCTCTAGCACCCTGGCATAAATTTTCCCAGGGAGGCTGCAGAGTGTGATCCCTCTATAGTTGGAACACACCCTCTGGCCCCGCTTCTTAAAAAGTGGGACCACCACTGGCCCCAGTCGCCATGCGATGTTGCAGAGGCGTGTCAACCATGACAGCCCAACAACATCCAGAGACTTGAGATACTCATGGCGGATCTCATCCACCCCCGGTGCCTTGCCACCTAGGAGCACCTTATCCTAATTCAACCTAATTTAATCCTGAACCCTAAATCCAAGACTCTAATCTCAAACAACATTTGAGGTTATATGAACAGGGCGAAATGTCTAATGGTCAACCTGGCCCTCACTATGTATAGCCATACAATTACATTGTAGGTTAAAAAATAAAGCATAGTGCTTGCTGTTCCTGCCCTACACTCTGTTTTAAGGTGGATTTGCTCCCTGTGTTTACTAATGTCAATGACTATTATTCAAAAGAAGAACCCCACCTATGCTCACACAGCCCTGACAATAGACTGATAGTTAAGCCAGGCAGTAAGGATAAAGAGATTTGAGTTGTAAGGTGTGGTTTACAACCAGGAACAGGTATCTGAAGAGTTTGGGGAGAAATAACTATATAGTCAGTTGAGTTAATATATCCTTTGTAAAATTCATAGTTAAAGAAAACACGTTAAATTAGAAGGTCTCAAGGTGTGTTCACATCAAATAGGATCAGAACAGTTAGATGAGCGCCAAGTTATTTTACCTTTTATGACAGAGGAGAGCATAAACTAAATAATATTGATTTTGTTATGTCAGTAGATGCAGCTTCTAACAGTCTGAATCAAGTTCTGTAAAATGCAAACAAAATCTACCACCACTTGGGATTGACATACATTTATCAAGCCAAGCATTTTGTCATCCTCCTTCAGGTGTCTTCTCTAATAAAATGAAAGGAATGTTAAGTACAGCCTGAAGTACTCCCCCCTGTAGTCCATCCACTTTGGATGGTGGAGCTGAGTTTATTAGCCAACCAAAAGTTTGACAATTCAAATTGGGGGCCAGGACGCAGAGAGTCAGTCTAAAATGCCTCTCTGCAGTTTCAAACCCCATAGAGATTCTGTCTGTTCCTCAAACATCTAAATCATATAAATCAGAAGTTAACAGAACAGGAGTTATTCATAAAAACCAAACAAAAATTAAGACCACTCCTCTTATTGAACAGAAAAACAGAACAGTCAGATGTGAATTAGTAAATATTAGGTCTCTTTCTTCTAAATCTCTGTTAGTAAATGATTTGATAACTGATCACCAAATTGACTTACTCTGCTTTACTGAAACCTCGCTGCAGCAGGAAGAATATGTCAGTCTGAATGAATCAACCCCCCGCAGTCATAAAAATTGTCATGTTCCTCAAAGCACAGGTTGAAGTGGAGGAGTAGCTGCAATCTTCCGTTCAAACTTATTAAACTTTCATCCTCAGAACAGTTCTAACTCATTTCAGAGCCTCAGTCTTAGTCTCTCACATCCAAACTGGAAAACACAAAAACCAGTTCTACTTGTCATTGTGTACCGTCCACCTGTCCCTTACTCAGAGTTTTTAACTGAATTTCCAGACTTCCTGTCTGATTTAGTGTTTAGTTCAGATGAAGTCATTATAGTGGGAGATTTTAACATCCATGTAGATGTTGAAAATAATAGTCTCAGCACTGCATTTAATTCTATATTAGATTCAATTGGTTTCATTCAAAACGTTAATAAACCCACCCACTGTTTCAATCACACCCTTGATCTTGTTCTCACCTATGGTCTCGAAATTGAACATCTAATAGTTTTTCCCCCAAAATCCTGTTTTGTCAGATCATTCTTTAATAACTTTTGAATTTAAAATGATGGATCATGCAGCGTTTGGAAGAAAATTCCACTACAGCAGATGTTTATCCGACAACGCTGTTAATAAATTTAAGAAAATGATTCCATCTTTATTTACATCTAAGCCAAGTACCATCACAGTGGAGGGCAGCTGCCTCAATTCTACTCCCTACCAAATTGATCATATTGTTGACAGTGCTGTAGCCTCATTACGTGAAACACTTGATATTGTGGCCCCTCTGAAAAAGAAGTTAGTGAATCATCAGCTCCATGGTACAGTTTACATATTCTTACCTTAAAGCAGGCATCACGAAGGCTGGAAAGAAAGTGGCGTTCCACAATTTTAGAGGAAATTTTTCAACCTTGGAAAAACAGTTTATTAACATATAAAAAAGCTCTCCGTAAAGCCAGAACTTCATACTATTCATCACTAATATAGGAAAATAAGAACAATCCCAGGTTTCTTTGCAGCACGTTTGCCAGGCTGACAAAAAGTCACAGCTCTGTTGAGTCCAGTGTTCCCTTAGCTCTCAGCAGTGATGAATTTATGAGTGTCTTTACAAATAAAATCACAACTATTAGAGATAAAATCCAGCAGATGCTTCCTATACCTGCCATAAATGAATCTTCTACTATTGTAGCTCTTGAATCATCTGTAAGACCTCAGTTATGTTTAGACTGCTTCTCTCCCATAGATCTCTTTGAATTCACAACATAGTTGGTTCATCTAAATCATCAATGTGTCTCTTAGACCCCATCCCGACTAGACTACTTAAAGACACCCTGCCATTAATTAACTCATCTTTATTAAACTTGGTAAATTTATCTCTAGTACCACAGTCCTTTAAGACAGCAGTAATCAAACCCTTACTCAAAAAGCCTAGTCTTGATCCAGGAGTCTTGGCTAATTATAGACCAATATGCAACTTACCATTTATTTCTAAAATCCTTGAAAAAGCTGTTGCTAAGCAGCTATCAGACCACTTACACAGGAATGAACTATTTGAAGATCTTCAATCAGAATTTAGAGCACATCAAAGTACAGAAACAGCACTGTTAAGAAATCACCAAAGATCTTCTCTTAGCTTCAGGTAATGGACTTGTTTCTATATTTGTCCTCCTAGAACTTAGTGCTGCATTCGACACCATTGACCACAACATCTTATTACAGAGACTGGAGCATTTGACTGGTATCAGAGGAACAGCGGTAAAATGGTTCCAATCCTATTTATCGGACAGATTGCAGTTTGTTCATGTCCATGATGAACCTTCCACATGCACAAAAATTTCTTATGGAGTTCCACAAGGGAACTAGGACAGATTTTGTTTGTCTTCCTTTAGGCAATGTTATTAGGAAGCACTCTATTAATTACCACTGCTATGCAGATGACACTCAGCTGTATCTATCTATGAAACCTGTTAACACAAACCAGTTAACCAGACTTCAAGCGTGTCTAACTGACATAAAGGCCTGGATGACCAGTAACTTCCTACTTTTAAATTCAGAGAAAACAGAAGTTATTGTATTTGGGCCTAAAAACCTCAGAAATAACTTTTCTAAAATTAGGCCCCTCTGAAAAAGAAGTTAGTGAATCAGAGGAGATTAGCCCCATGGTATAATTTACATATTCGTACCTTAAAGCAGGCATCACGAAGGCTGGAAAGGAAGTGGCATTCCACAAATTTAGATTTCTAGGCTGGAAAAACAGTCTACTAACATATAAAAAAGCTCTCCGTAAAGCCAGAACTGCATACTACTCATCACTAATAGAGGAAAATAAGAACAATCCCAGGTTTCTTTCCAACACTGTAGACAGGCTCAGCTCTGTTGAGCCCAATATTCCCTTAGCTCTCAGCAGTGATGAATTTATTAATTTCTTTACAAATAAAATCACAACTATTAGAGAGAAAATTCAGCAGATGCTTCCTATACCTGCAATAAATGAATCTTCTACTACAGTAGCTCTTGAATCATCTGTAAGACCTCAGTTATGTTTAGACTGCTTCTCTCCCATAGATCTCTCTGAATTTACATCAGTTGTTGCTTCATCGAAATCATCAATGTGTCTCTTAGACCCCATCCCGACTAGACTGCTTAAAAACACCCTGCCATTAATTAACTCATCTTTATTAGACTTGGTAAATTTATCTCTAGTATCAGGCTACGTACCACAGGCCTTTAAGACTGCAGTAATCAAACCCCTACTCAAAAAGCCTAGTCTTGATCCAGGAGTCTTGGCTAATTATAGACCAATATCCAACCTACCATTTATTTCTAAAATCCTAGAAAAAGCTGTTGCTAAGCAGCTATCAGACCAC
Organism: Mastacembelus armatus; assembly: GCF_900324485.2. Taxonomy (NCBI): domain Eukaryota; kingdom Metazoa; phylum Chordata; class Actinopteri; order Synbranchiformes; family Mastacembelidae; genus Mastacembelus; species Mastacembelus armatus. The sequence goes on along the minus strand of NC_046647.1, from coordinate 108,472 downwards.
CACACAGGAATGAACTATTTGAAGATTTTCAATCAGGATTTAGAGCCCATAGAGTACAGAAACAGCACTGTTAAAAGTCACCAACGATCTTCTCTTAGCCTCAGAGGAACAGCGTTAAAATGGTTCCAATCTATTTATCAGACAGATTCCAGTTTGTTCATGTCCATGATGAACCTTCCTCACGAACAAAAGTTAGTTATGGACTTCCACAAGGCTCTGTGTTAGGACAGATTCTGTTCACCCTGTACATGCTTCCTTTAGGCCATGTCATTAGGAAGCACTCTATTAATTACCACTGCTATGCAGATGACCCTCAGTTGTACCTATCTATTAAACCTGTTAACACAAACCAGTTAACCAGACTTCAAGCCTGTCTAACTGACATAAAGGCCTGGATGACCAGTAACTTTCTACTTTTAAATTCAGAAAAAACAGAAGTTATTGTATTTGGGACTAAAAACCTCAGAAATAACTTCTCTAAAATTATAGCTGCTCTAGATGGCATAGCCCTGGCCTCCAGCACTACTGTGAAAAACCTTGAAATTATCTTTGACCAGGACATGTCCTTTAACTCACACATAAAACAAATCTCTAGATCTGCATTCTTTCACCTGCACAACATTGCCAAAATTAGAAACATTCTGTCTCAAAATGATGCAGAAATACTAGTCCATGCATTTGTTACCTCAAGGCTAGATTACTGTAACTCATTACTATCTGGATGTCCCAGTATCTCCATAAAAAACCTCCAGTTAATCCAGAATGCTGCAGCCAGAGTTGTGACAGGAACTAGCAAGAGAGATCATATTTCTCCTATATTAGCTTCTCTTCATTGGCTCCCTGTAAAAATCCAGGATAGAATTTAAAGTCCTTCTTGTCACATACAAATCACTGAGTCTGGTTCTGCTGGAGGTTTTTTCTGTCAAAGCGAGTTTTTCCTCTCCACTGTCTCCAAGTGCTTGCTCATATGGGATTTGTTGGGTTTTTAGTTTTAGTTTTTGTAAAGTGCCTTGAGATGATTTGTATTGTGATTTGGAGCTATACAAATAAAACTGAATTGAATTGAATTGAATTGAATACTACTGTGACTCAAAAGCTGAGCGAACAAAACGCATTTTGTTTCTAACCACTTGTAGTCTGGCCAATCAAAGTGCATGTTTCTTATTAGCTGTCAGATATTAGAACACAACAACAATATTCTTTTTGTGTACGTGTATATCATACTCATTAAAGTGTTGAGGACAAGGTTTATGAAAGATATCATCTGCTGTCCAATAGATGACAAATGCGTGGGGGCACTCTTTCAACATAGTTTCAGTTTGATTTCTCTTTACCCTAGACAGACGCATCTCAGCATGACTCAGATTGCCTCTGGAGATTCTCACACACACACACTTACAGACTCAGGAAAAACAGGAAGTTGCATAGAGGGAGAGTATCATATGAATATCACTTATGTGTAGTCCCCCTCTAATGCATCATGACACTGTGATTATGAATATCTTAACTTTTTGTCAGGTCCCGGAAACCAGGTTTCCGGTGCCAGGGTTTTAGTTTGAAGGGACAAGGGGAAGTGTTTGGGGTACTTGCCCTCAGCTTGTTTTGATTGCTGATCTGTGTCACCTGTATTCCCAGCTTAAGTAGCTGGGTTCGTGGTGACACAGATCGCCGGATTGTTTGTCCTGGACTCCCGTTTGGACTCACGCTACGGCAAGTAACAGCTTTGTTTAAGTGACTGTGTGTTTGTTTTGGCTCAGATCGGAGGAATCTGGAGCTTACGGCTAATGTACCTTTTTTTTTGTCGCCTGCCCTGTGGAAGCTCGGATGAGCTAATTCATGACTGTGCTTTCCACGAAGAGGAATAGTCTCGACGTGGGGGACGCTTTTCTCTATTGTGGATTACCTGCTGACTGTTGTCGCCTTTATATAGGCACTTTCTGTGCTCTCACTCCTGAGGAGTCTCGGGTGCGAACACTGTTTGCTTTGTTTTGTGTCACTCCTACATTAACCTAGTTTTCTCCTGTTTCCTGTTTTCTGAGTTCGGAGAGAGCCCGGCCTCTGGTTGGCCCCAGAGGAACCCATACTCGTCAGATATTGCTCTGCGGACCCGTGACGGACTTACCACCCCCCATCTCCGAGGACCAGCCCGGCGGTACCGGAACTGGTTGTCGGAGAAACCATCTCCTGTCGACTCCTCTTGGATTCAACACATCCCCACTGGCCTGCATTCCCACTTCACATTCTGTTGTTATACATTAAATAAACTTTGGCTTAATCTGCTTCCGTTTCCTGGTCGCTTGTGTTAGACGAGGTTACGATCCATACAAATTGATACCGAAATCATGACACTTTTTTTTTCTTTACAGTTGTGACCCCTGCTCCAGAAAACAACCAAACTTTTCCAGTCACTTGAAAACAAAGCACATTAGCAACAATACATTAGATAAACTGTTTTTAAAGCCTCTATAGCAGAGGTCACCAACAGGCGGACCGCGGTCCGGGTGCGGACCCAGAAGCCGCCCCATATGGACCCGGACGTACAGCCAAAACAGAAGATTGTGATTTAAAACCTAACGGGACGCTTCTATTTTGATCCCCTGTCTTCTAGTTTATTTAAATCATGTTTTGAGTACTTGTGCCCTGGTATTCTTATAATAGTAACTGACTCCTTGTCCACTGGTGTCATGCTAACAGCACTTAAAACTGCTGCTGTCACTCCCATACCAAAAAAGCAAAATAGTGATTTAAACAATCTCTGTAACTTTTATCCAGTTTCACAACAACAACGTGTTGTTTCATCTCAATTACACACTCATTTAACGATCAATAATTTGTTCGAGCCTCTTTAATCTGGGTTTAGGAAGCTGCATAATACTGAAACAGCCCTGATTAAAGTTGTCAATGACTTATTGTTAGCTTCTGATTCTAGCTCACTATCAGTTCTTATCCTGCTTGATCTTAGTTCAGCCTTTGACACTGTTGACCACATGCTTTTACTTAATCACCTGGAAACCATCTTTGGGACTGCTTGAGATTGGTTTAGGTCATATTTTATGGGTCGCAGTCAATTCGTTTTTATGGATGGTTTCAGATGTGGATCCTGTTTGTACTGGTGTCCCACAGGGTTCAGTTCTTGGCCCTTTGCTTTTTAGTGTTTATGTCTATCCTCTTGGTCAGCTGTTAAGATCTCTTAACCTGAGTTACTACTTCTATGCTTGTCATAAATGAGTTTTCAGTGTCAAATTTACATACATTCATAACCTGGTCGATTTGTGTATTTTTCTCATCTCTCCAGATGTATTTCTGAGATTAAATTGTGGATGTCTGACAATTTTTTGTGTCTGAACAGCTTAAAAACAGAAGTTATACCTCTTGGCTCTTCCGACCAACTGCAAAAGGCTGCTAGATCTTCTCTTAATAAATTGCAATATCTGCAGAATTCAGCAGCTAGAATTTATATAGGTTATATGGCTGGTGACCATATAACATCCTGGAGACACTGGCCCTGTTAAATCGTGTAGATTTTATAATCTTAATGGTCTCGCTCTGCAGTATTTGGCAGACGTGAAAGTGACTTAACTGGCCAAGTATGGTGACCCATACTCAGAATTTTTAACCCAATCCAGTGTGTGTGGGCACACACCGGGCACACACACCCGGGGCAGTGGGTAGCAATGTTGGGGGTCCAGTGCCTTGCTCAAGGGTCTCACCTCAGTCATGGTATTGAAGGTGGACAGGGCGCTGGCTGTTCGCTACGTGCCACCGCCAATTTCCCCTCCGGACCTGAGACTCGAACCTGCAATTTTCAGGTTACAAGTCTGACTCCCTATCTATTAGACCACGATTTTTTTTTTCTGACATATGGTATTTGACAGATTTGAAAGAATAGCTGAGAGAGAGAGAGACTTGGAATGGTTTGGATAATAAATATTCCAATAGTAAATTTAAATTACTCAAAAGTAAACACAGGCTATGAGTAATTAAAAGATTGTGAAACTATGCAAAACTATTTCAAAACATTTCCTTATATAGCCTTATATGGACTCTCCAGACAGCACTGATAAAGTAGAACATGATTAATTCCGTTACAGTTTGATACAATTTATTGCCTGATTTAAAACATCCATCGTCTATACCCACTTAACCAGGGTCACAGGGATCTGCTGGAGCCCATCCCAGCTCTCTTTGGGTGAAAGGCAGGGGTACACCCTTGACAAGTCACCAGTCCATCACAGGGCCACATAGAGACAAACAACCTCACACACGCACACTCACTCCTATGGGCAATTTAGAATGACCAATCAACCTGACATACATGTTTTTGGACTGTGGGAGGAAACCGGAGAAACTGGAGAAAACCCACACAAGCACGGGGAGAACATTCAAACGCCACACAGAAAGGCCCCTGCTGGGTGTCAAACCAGGAACCTTCTTGCTGTGAGGCAACAGTGCTAACCACTTATCCACTGTGCTTACCAGATTTAAAACATATTCTTTTTAATTTGACTAAACTGTCTAAACTAAATATCTTTTTTGATGTTCACTACCCAGAAATGACACCAGCTTCTCTTGAACGGAACAATTTGTGCATTTTAGTCGTAAAGCAGAAGCTCATTTATTTTCAACCTACTCACCCATTAATGCAGGCTATTAGAACTATTAGAAGACAATAACTTTAGTGGTTAGGTGGTAGAAAAGAGAAGGTGTTAAAACAATAAAGCGAAACCACACTAAACATATTCCAGCAAAAAGAGTCATGACTCTGCTCATCCTGTGCTAACAGACAAACACACAGTCACACACAATGTCATAACCTGATACGATCCAAGCTCTTGCCTATAGTGCTTTCAGATACTTTGACTTGTATGTTATGTTTCACTATAAAGCTGGCGTTCTTTGTGTCTGGGACTGCACACATTCTGATCATGTGACTGCGGGTTTGTGAACGTGTACATGTGAAGCCCTATTCATAGAGTAAAAAGGCTTTGCTGCTATAAAGATTTGATGGGAACTAAAAGCTTATGGATGGCCTGGTGATGGGCTCTTAACAGGAAGTCCACTGTTACTGGCGGATGGAAGTGCTTTTATGCTGTAGTCAGCTGCATACATATAGATAAACATCACTACATCACTCTATGGCCAAAACATCAGACAGAAAGAGACACAGAGAGCTTATATACTCTCCTCCCTGTTGAGCATTTGCTATAATCCCATTGTGTTCAAAATCAGTGAGCAGGAACTGAGAGCGAGCATGTCTACTGGCATCCACTGCTTCACTCTGCTTCCACTGCTCAGAAATGAAGATCTGTGTTATGAATTATTTAATGAGATCTATGTAGTAGATGTGTGCTGACATTTCTCCTCTCTGTAGAATGGATCATTATTATTATTTCTGTGTTTAAATACACTGTGTTTGAATTTTTGGTACCATTATTCAATAATGGTACCAAAAATTCAATATTGCCAAAAGCAAAGCAACCAACCTCAGTGCGCCGACGTCTTCGTCCTCGCTGAGGTTCCACCACAACTTCCCGAGCCTCAGCACACCGACGATGACGTCCCTGCTGGGGCCCCAATCCAGGTTCCGCAGCAGCAGCCAGAGCTTCCCGAGCTGCAGCTGCAGTCTCCAGAGCCTCCCGAGCTTCGGGGTGCCAACGGTGCCCGTAGAGATCCCGGTGCTGCCCCTGGAACCTCAGTGTGCCCCTGATCCCGTCCTGCCTGTCCCGGTCCCTTGGCGTCGTGGTGAAGGCGCCCGCGCAGAGGCCCAGTCACTGGCTCCAGCCCCTGAGCTCAATACTGTGGTGCCGGAACCCAAACCAGAGCCGTCCGCAACCTCCAGAGCCACTGGAATGGTCCGAGCCGCCACAGTGGCCTGAACCACCAGAACCCGCAGAATAGCCAGAGCCACTAGAGTGGCCCGAGCCCCCTGAGTGGCCAGAACCACCATTACGCCCACAGCCCGCATTGCGTTCAACCCTGCCACAGCTTCCAGAGTTCCCGGGACTGTCTGAGTTCCTCTGCCCATCTGAACCCTTCCAGACGCCAGATTCTCCGGAGCCCCCACTACTACCTGAATTCCCAGGGTTGTCAGAGAATCTCCAGTCGCCGGCTGAGCCCACAGAGATCCACAGCTCAGAGCCGCCAGAGCTCCCACAGCAGCCACCATAGCCATCTCTGAAGCAGCCAGAGTTTCCAGAGTTTCCACAGCCACCACAACTACCAGAGTTTTCCGAACTGTTGCTGCTCCTACTACAGCAGCCGCCTCAGCTTCCAGGTCCGCCGCCACAGCTTCCAGGTCCTCCTCAGCCGCCATGGCTTCCAGACCTGCCTCATCCGCCACAGCTCCGATCTCCAGCGCCGCAGCAGCGTCCAGTGCCGCACCAGCCAGGGCCTCGCCGCTCATCGTCTCCAGCAGCCAGGGCCTCGCCGCTCATCGCCCCAGCGCCGCCTCGACGGCCGCTGTCTCACGAGTCTCCAGAGTCCCCAGCGCCGCCGACGCAGCAGCTACCAGAGTTCCCAGAGCCGCCGCCACCAGGGCCGTATGAATTACTACTGTTAATGTTTTGTTTTTTTAAATCGTGCTTCTAATATGAGTTTAGTGTTGACCATTTAGTTTGTTTTTATTTATTTTATCTTTAACTTCTATATTATAACACACATATGGCCTTTTACTCCATTGAAATAGTGTTTCATTTATGACCATAAGAACTTCCATTAGATTTGCATTTTCTAGAAAAATCAGCAGGAGTGCCATTAATACAGTGTCGTGCGATGTACATGGCTGAGGAAATCTGAGGACCCACACGCAGATACCAAGTTGAATAGAGTTTATTAATAAATGAGCTGAAGGGTTGGCGGGCTGCGCCGAAGATCCCTGCAGCGAAGAAGGACTCTGGGCCGAGGAGCTGGAACGCGGTGGCGCCTCCTTGGACGGCCTCCGGTGAAGAGCGTTGGTTGGCGAGGGAAGGCACAGGTGGCGAGGCGAGGCTGGCGATCTGAAAAGGGAGTTCTGAAATTAGCCAGAGAGACTTAATTTGTATAGATCCAAAGGTGCGATACTACCATATAGGCAGACTGACGAACTGGTGATGTGACTGAAGGGAACCGGGCCTTTTATTGCCGGGGAGGTGAGTACTGGAAGCCGTGCCATCTGGCTTCGTGCACCTGTGAATAATTAGGCCAGTGATAGGCGAATGCAGGCGGGGGAGAAAACAGGGGAAAGAGAAGGAAAAGAAAAAAAAGAAACAAGAGGGAAAAATGGGAGAGTCCAGTCGCCTCATGACATACAGATTCAAACATAATCTAGAAGTGAATCATTAGACACTGTGTTGTCTCATTTCCTTTTCCAGGGCTTATATGTTTCCAAACTAATAAAGTACATTATCCATTCATCCATCCATAAAGTACATTATGTTTTTCATAAACTATACAGAAAATGTTTTTTTGATTCTCCTTATTCTTTATGTAAAAGTTAAGATAAGCATAACATTGAAAGCTCTCAGTGCTTGTTTTAAATCCAGCCATTTCCCGACCACTGTCAGCAGATAAAACCTTCTTTATACATTGACCTGACTGTTAATAATTGACATGTTGTCCCTTTAGCAGCCACCACTAATGGCCTTGATAGAGGGAGATAATCTGCGAGGCAGTGAAATACAAAGGTGCACAGTGATTCTTTCCTGACAAATGATCAGATCTGCCAAAGGAAAAGCAAAATTATCAACTTAACAAATAAGCCATCCCGATGACAGCTGCATAAAGGCCTGAGGAAAGCTACATTTGGAAATAAAGCTTGTCCATTGGAGCATGAGGTGGGAGTTTTCTACTTTTTGTCAACTGTTTTGTTTTTGAAGATCAAAGGTGAAGGAAATACAAACTTCCCCTGTTCTTTTCTAATTTGATTTGAGTACAATTATTAATTGATCATCATCAGTTGTAGTTTATACAAGACAATGAGCAACGCACTAGTAGTCCTATAAGGCTCCATATAGGCACAGCAGTGCTTTGAACTACATATTCACAGTGATAATACTAACATACTTCTGTTCAGCAGGCATAATGTCAAGTATCCTATGTTTACAATCTTAATTTAGCATTTCAGAATGCTAACTTTTGCAAAACACAATGTACAGCTGAAGAATAACAAATATTTTGTGTAAATTTACATTTTCACCCAACGATGCTGCTTTAAATGACTAAGGGGATCACTAAAATGATAACAGTTCACCCTGAGGGAGTTATGAATGTTTATAACAAATATCGTAATCCCTTTAGGGATTATTGAGATTTTTCTCAAAACCACAAATGTCAACCTCATGGTTGTTCTGCAGGAATGAATGAATCACTAATAGTCAAGGTATTCATCTTCTGGGAACTATGAATGTCTGTGCAAAGTTTTATGTGAATCCCCCAAATGAAACCTTTATATATTTTTAGAGAAGTGACAATCTTGCCATCCATAGAGGCATGCTGCTAGCACATAATTGCTCACACTCACAGGTGACATACATTTGACCAACATTCGGTGGTTAGTTTATTATTACTTGACTTCTATGACTTATATTTGAATTACAGATTTATATATTGTGATTTGTACAATTTGGACACTTACAAATTGTTACACTGTTACATATTCTGTTTTTATTTTTCATTTTTTCTTCTACTTCTAAAGTGCTTTCATTATATCTTGTCTTTTTTAAAAATAGCTTTATACTTAAATAACATTTAATTTGTTGCTTTTGATTTCTGGCACCATCTCTCCTACTCCCACTCTGTTTAATTTTCTGTACTTAACCGGATTCAAGTTCATCTGGAGTTTGGGTACTTGTTATACATTCCTCTATGATAGTGGTAGAACAAAGTGTCAATTTGTGTGTGTGAGAACTTGAGTGAGATAAGAATATTTCATTGTCAGAAATTCCACAAATCTGGTTAGAACAAACACTGTGTCTTAGCTGACACACACACAACACTGTCAAGGTCACTGACAGTGTTTTATTATTTATTATGTAGTATTTATTCAATTTAAGTAAGGATGGTTGGAAGACTAATATAGTTTTCTGTTCTTTTTTTATCACATTTTGTTTGTAATGAACTGTTAAAGCTTCAGTATGAATTAATAAGAGATGTACAGCAGGAAACACAAACAGACCATCAGACAATAGATCAGTTCTTTTAGAATAAGTTCAAAGATTACAGTTTATATAGTTGTAATCATTTAGGAAGTTGGTACAAGTTAGTAAAGAGGCTGTATAGTTCATAAGTGAAACTATTGTCCCCTAAAGATCATCAAAGTCATAAAAAAATGTAAAGCTGTGTCCACATCAGAAGCACTTCTTCATTGACGCAAACTCAACAAAACAGTGTCTGGAAAAAAAAAATCTGGAAGCAGAAAAATCCCCCTCTCTTTAAGAATGCTTCAGTATCATGCTAAACTCAGTAAGATCAGCTATTGGTAAATAAGCAGCAAGAAATTGAAAGAAATGTAAGCAGTAAGAAACTGAAATGAAAAGCACTGTGTTAGCCTGAGTAGAGGAAATGCTGTATATGTGTAGCTCTTTTCATATCTGGACATGGCCTCCCAAAATCTGTAGAGCTGACATGGGAATGAATTCATATAACTTGAACCAGTTCACTGTTTCATGCTTAAATTGCTGATTTTAATATATAAAAATGGGCTGACTTTGTATAGTCCTATTAAGAACATGTTGCAACCTTACAAAGGCACCAGTGCAATACTCTTTAACTGAAGCAGTTTGTTAATTCTTGGTTAATATTCTATATGTAAAAATGATTCCAAAACAAAAAAACAAAGAAAAACACAGGATTAGTTCATATCAGTATATTTGAAGGACAAGGACACAGATCAGCACTACAAGAGATGACTCTAAATGCCCTGGAGGCAGAAGAAATAAATTGAATAACGGCTGACATTTAGTAGGTTTAATGTTTAATATGTTCCCTGTCTTGAGGGTAATTAGCAAATTTTAGCACACTAACATTAATCTGTTACATTAACACCAAACAGGAAGAACACCTTAGGCTGACTATGGCAGTATTTTTGCCATATGATCCAAATATTAGACAAATTTCCTGATGTTGGTACTAGATGATAAAGTCAAGTGATCACCAATATCTTTAGCTGATGAGATACTGTAGCTTGGACCAAAGTGGTGGACCTACTGACTCAGAAATTGTCAGTGCCGGACCCATAAACAGGCTACCCTAAACGAATCCACATAACATTAGGCTACTGCCTGCAATACAGTGCACTAGAAAATAGAAATTATTCTCAAAAAAATGGGGATCTGCACTTTAACATACTGTGGCTATACGGTTGAAAGAGACTTCCACAGTTGTCCTGTGAAATAAAGACTTGATGTTGACATGATGGTTATAGGCTTAATGGGCTAATGGCTTAATTAGAGCTGTAATGTATTCTTCCAGCTATGTCTTTGTGTGGTGGGTGTCATAAGGAAGGGAAGTGCTCACTCTTCAAACTAAAGGAAACTAATGATGTAATCTGACACGGCCTTCCTCAGATGCTGCAGCCTTCATTCTCTGTCCATCAATCCCTTCCTCTTCTTAGCTTTACGCTGGCTAAATGGTGGCCACTGTTGACTAGCCACTCTTTCTTCTGCCCCCACATCTCCCCTTCTATCCATATGTTAGGAAGACAGATCACTGATGGAGGGTAAGAGCAAAAGATAACGTCACTTAATTGCTTTTTGAAAATTCCCCTCATTTTTCATGTATTCAAGAGGTTTAGATTATAGACTGTACAATGCTTATTATAGAAGGGACACTATAATGCTGCTTAGGACCTAAAAACTCATCATCGCCTACATAAATTATTCTTTTTCACTTTCTTAGAATAATTCTTTGTGTTCAGAAAAATGTTTTTTTCTATAACCTTGTCAATATTTCACAAGTTACTGTACATTCATGCCATTATTGCATAACCTTTTTTTTTAGCATCTTGGCCACCAGGCAACAGAAGGACAATACCAGGAATGTTCTCCATGTTTTCATGACATAAATTATTAATTTATGTCATGAAATATTAATTTAATTCCTATCTGAACTACATACCTTATTGTATGCACCTTTGCACTTGGACAACAAAACTACACTAAGTATTTTAGAAAGACAGAATGAACTGTATTTAGGAAATTGCTAAATCATAAACAATAATAATTCAAATAAAAAATAACATGAGTGTAGCTTTGGACACAGTATAAAAATGTTAAATGATGAAAAATCTACAGGGCAACTCTCAATACTTTCGTCAATAGTGGAAAAGGGGTTGCACCAGGATTGTTACCTAATTCAGTAGTGCAGACACTTTGCAGGGTTGCATGCTAACATGTGAGCTAATACTGTGTTGATGTGTGACCATGATTTCCTCTTCCTCTTCCCGAGACTTCTGGCTAATAGTATTCATAGTAAGTATGTTTACATTCACTTTATTTACTTTGTTAGCAACAAATTACCCTCAACTGATCAAGTGCTGTAAGTTTTTACCTAACTAGTTAGCAAACATTAGCAAGGACGGAAAACCAGCTAATGTCCTCCTGCCCATGTTTAAACAGTTAAATGGTGGCACATGATTCGCTGTGGCGACCCCTGAAGGGACCAGCCGAAAGGAAAAGAAGAAAGTCGTGTCCTTGTTTAAATTAAGTGGCCACAAAGAAGCAGCTTTTTAATCCCATTCAACTCTTGGTCTAGTAGCTAATTAAAGGCAGTGTTATCTGGTTGCTAGCTGGCGTTGATGCGGGGGTGTGTAATACATGAATGTTTTCATCAGTAACTTACTGCACTTTTTGTTTGACACAAACAACAGAGCCTGTTTGTTAGTTACCCTAGCTCAGCCTCCTTCCCCCTCGCCGCTGCTATTGTCACTTCACAGAATGTGGAACCTGCTCTGTAAATTCAGCTGAGTCCCTCATCTTTTCTTTTGTCCAGTCTGAAACTTTGAGTCAATAAGGTCCACCAGAAGGCATCACTGTAGGGAGGCTGTCTTTGTTGGGCAGGAATAACACGTCTACCCGGCTGTCAGGTGCTCTGGAGGATCTAACCAGAGTACTGACACATACCACACCTGTCCACGTACTGTCCACGCAAAACACAGTTGTTCAGGTTACATCACAAAGTCAAGGCAGTGGCACAAACACCATTTCATGTAATTCAAACATGTTTTCTACTATTCTCCTTGTTTAAATAAAATTGGTAGGATTAGGTATGATACTGCTCTATTCAAATATACAAAATTTCTTTAGAAACACAGATTTTTTTTGGATAGTCAAACTTATTTTTAATTGTGCATGTTATGCCAAACAAATGCACAATATATTTTGAAGATGGTTGGAGAAAAATAATGATATATAGTATTGATTTATTATAAAAATAGAACATTTTATAAGTAAGTATAGAACAGGATATAAGTATATAGATATTTACAGTATACTGAGCTGCTGTAGTCCCATATTCTTCTCACCGCAAATCAGCTCATAGCTCAGGCTATAGGTCCAGACAGTCAAGGGAAAGGATGGATGGAAGGAGGAACCAGTCTTTTGTTAGGGATTAATTATTAATGTTTAACTGTAGAAAGTGACTTCAATGAGCAAATAAGGAGTCTGGGAATTACTACTGGCAAATGATCTATGAGAGGTTACACATTTGATATACAAATCCTGAAATTAGTATCAGTCACTACACCGACTGGATTAGCTAGTATAATGTTAATATCCATGACAGCCTAGTCTTTGTGTGTCTTGGCCCCAGTGCCTGTGGACCGTGCACAGTATACTGTGCAAATACAGCATGACATCACAACATCCAGAAAACCATGTCACTATTTTGAAATGGGTAAGGCCTTTAGCTGTGTGAAACTGGGAAACCTGAAATTTCATTTGTAGTTTTTGTGCTGTGTCTATAGCGAGAAGGGATTGGGTTAGAGAGTCTTGTATGTGAAGGGTGGGGGTGGGTCAGTTACTGTCAGTAAGAGGAAATGAGACTGAAAATTGTTGGATGCAGTTCGCTAAACTACTGGCTGATTAGTAAGACCTCTGTCAGCGTTATAAGCCGTGTATGTGCTAGGTGTTCATGGTAGGAAGCGACAGAAACTGCTGCTCTCTCTGTCTCTCAGGTGTGTTCAGCCTACATGACCATATCAGGAACAAGGAACCGACGCACCTAGGAGCTGACGTCATACGCTGAAACTACCTGCTGCAAGTCTCCAGCTGAAGTCACTCGGTGACTGAAAGTACCTCCAGGACACAAAGGAGCCTCCGCCACAGCCCGTATAGGAAAACCGTTCTAAAGCTTTTCACTGTTTTCTAACTTGCATTGCGAGGAACAATAAAAAAGCATTTCAGGAGAGATGGGGACCGCTCGCTTCGCGGTTTGGAGCTTTTTGATCGTCGTTTTTCAGGTGAGTTTTCCTGCTATGGGAAGTTTTACGGAGTCCACCCATTTCCGTCATGTGTGTAACTTTTCACAAAACTTCTTAAAGCCTAAATTTACTGAACCACTAACACCTAAGGATGCAGTGTGGATGTCTTATAAAATTTCAGTAACAATCTGAGGCGTCGTTTAGGCAGCAAACACCTTTTATATGAAGTACAATAAAGTGGTGACATGTCTGCTTTCATTAGCCAACACCTGGTCTACATGTGGTCGGACATGGTCGGGCGGTATGAATGTCGAAGTATTGTTTTAGTTGGTGTGGTTTAGTACAAAGCTGATTTGAAGAGAAGGTGTCGAATGACCCTAATTGATATGGTGTCACATCGCCATGATGTGTTTCGGTAGAGGCGGCCTCGCCCTTTCGCGTTGTCAGGTTCAGTCCCAATTAAACACGTTTCGGTTTGGCAAAGAGCACTGTGTCTAAGTTATTACTTGTCCACCCGACAGATTTCAGCTTCATAGTTTCTGACAAATTGTAGTTTGTACAGAACCGTGTTGTCATTCCCAGAGAGGTCTAGTTCAACCCGGTGTTACAATGATTGATAGACACGGAACAATAAAACCAAGAAGTTTACCCAGTAATTGTTTCTTAGTTAAGTGGTAAATGTTCTGGAAAAAGTACAATTTTAACCAACTCTTTTAATTTTTTAACCTTTTAAACGGACGTTAAGCCTATATTTTTGACATGTTCACGGTGTGTGTGCACTTTGAATGTGTTAAATGCAGAGCACAAATTCTGAGTGGGTCACCATACTTGGCCACACGTCACTGGACATTTCACACATTTTTAAGTGGGTTACATTTGAAGACGTTACCGTGGACATTCAAATATTGTGAAGTATATTTTTTAGCTTTGCATAGGCTCAACTACTGTAATCAAAAAATATATTCACAGATTAATTTATATGGAAAATATTTTTAGTTTCCATCCAATGACACATCATTTTTAGTTTGTTTATCCCTGTCGGGGAGTTAAGAAATCAGACTGCCGCTTTTCTTACAGCCTATTGATTACTAATATTTAATTCATCTGAATTATGATTCATTGTTCTAGGTCTCTGCTTTAGTCATTGCTGAGGAGGCAACATGTGTACCTGGATTCCAGTCAGATATGTTGATTTTCAAAGTGACCAGGAGGCACCTGAGGCAGGGCACCAGACTGGGCAAAGGTAAGCACTATCCAAGAAGCTTTTCTCACTCATTGCCCAATGTACACAGACCTGAAGTATTGCCAATGTCCTGAAATAATTGTAGTTTACTACAATTATTTACTACAAGTTTACTACTAGCAATACTTTGTAGTTTACTACAATTATTGCTGGGAAAAACGTTTTCAATTTGAAAGTTACAGCCAAAGAATCTCCAAAAACTTTGTTTTTGTGAAGTGCTCCTATGGCTGAGATTGCCTTCTACAGATTAGCTATTCACTTTGCTACTGTAGCCCAAACAACGTCAAGTCTCAGCTTGCACTCACTCACCTCCTTTTGTAATGGTCTTACCTACAGGGCAAAACAATGTCCCCAAGCCTGTTTTTCAAGCTGACTTGACCTGGGTTACTTTTTGGCTCTGTGTACATTGTTTCAGCAGTTAGGTTTTTACTGTAAATCCTTAATGTGACTTTTCTGACCAAAAGTGGCAAAAAGATAAATATATTTTACTTTCCTTAACCTTGCAACAGTTAAGAGTGAACACAAGCACTTGAACTTTAAAAGACTTTGAAAAAAACATCAGCTGTTTAGTACTGTGCTGTGACTGTTTTCCAGTTAACAAAGTTTCTGTGTTTAATAGATGTAAATGTGTAGTAATATCCTTCTCTTTCGCTTATAGTGTTTCTTAGCCAGAGGGATACAATATTAGACTGAACTAAAGTCAAGTTACCTCACTGTCTACTGCAGGGGTAGCCAACCCATGTTCCTCAAGGGCAATTCCACTGCTTGTTTTCCAACTATCCCATCCCACTGTTACCTGGTTTAGATGTGTTGAGCCAATCACAAGCTACGAAATACCAGTTCACTTTGTCTTCCCCCATTCCTCTTTTATACCAGATGGTATCTGTGTTAACATATTAGCTGGGTTTTGTGGTCATTTATTTATTTTTAGCTTTGTTGTCTAGACAGTTTTCAAATATTGACAAACCAGGTAAATATGTAATGTGTTCTAGATGAGCTTTAATCCCGAAAGGGAAATGAGTTTGTCTTAGCAGCAAACACACAGAAAAACAAGGAACACAAAACAGACACACAAAATAGATTCCCATAGTTTTCACCATGTTAAAATACTTTTCCAACAAGTCTACATACAGAAAAGAGACTGAGACAGAGACTACAATTACATTTTTAAAAAAAAGGTGTTTTTAAATTTTTTTTTTCAGCTGCATTCAGACCAGAAGCAGTTTTAGGTGAATTCACAACAAGGGGTTAAATTAAAAAGCATTCCAAGTTTGACTGGGTGTCTATTCCACCAGTTGTCTGTATCATATCAGGCTGACCTCTAGTGGTGCCCGTTGTGTACTACATCATGTTCATTTCATCCCCATCAGTTTAATGCATGGGGGATGCATAAGGGATCTGTGAGGTTTTTGTTTTTTTGTGACGTGGCTTGAGATAATTGTATTGTGATTTGGCACTATACAAATAAAACTGTATTGAAATTGAATTGAACTTTTTTTTTTTTGTCTTACTGAATTTAAGATTATTAGTGTGTGCTGAAGTAAAGGGTAAAAAAAAAAAAAAGGCATGGCAGCAACTTTCCGACCACCTGCAGATGGTAAACAAAGCAGACCCATGAAGTGAAAGTTGCCATTATTTCACTTATGTAGCCAACAGTCAGGGAATGCCCATGGACACTGCAAAGGCCATCAGTAACACATTTCAAACCTCTACAAACCAAAGGAGCCAACATGTCCAGGCTTATTTCTACAAGTCGACACGGCTGTCTGACTTGTAGGAAAATTAAACAGCAACAGATAGAGATTAGTGAATATGACAGGAAAGATTTCCGAAGTCAAAGGAGTGTGACAAGTTAAGAGCAACTGTCTAATTTACCCTTTTAGCTGCAATTGTGATTAACATGATTCTTGAAGTTTTGTGGACTCTTTTCACATTCTCCACAGCACTGACACTGTCAAAATATAAATGTAATTTTTTTTTTTGTTTCATGTTCTGTTATCTATTATTCTGTATCTTTTTACTGATGGTTTAGTTTGTTTGCTCAGTAGTGGTATTGAGATACTTAGGCAGGTACCAAGGTCATAATTTTCTGCCAGTTAGTTCCTAGTTTTCGTTTTATCTACTATATTTGTAATGGGTAACTATTTCTTCTCTCCCATCCCAGTGGGCTTTACTCACTGCACAGACCACACAAGATTTCTGTTTATCAGTGATGACAGCCGTTTCATGGTACAAACAGATGGCACATTGATGGTGAGTAGAATTTAACAGAAATTTAAGTAATTATTTAATAAAGTTAATGCTGACCCCTTCAAAATCCTCACATCTTACACCTATATGAGCCTAGCTGTTCAAATGATTATGAATGTAGATATCAATTTAGAAATCTGAAGAGTGAGTTCAGTACCAAACAGTGACTTTGTTTCACAACTGACAGACCAGAAGAGAACGACTGAGCTTTCTGCCATTTATTAAAACTGAACGTAAGTGATAGAAAGGTACATTAATAGTGTTACACCAACGGATGGTTACAGAGCCTGTGACTGCAAATAACGTGAATCACAAATGTTCTTCTTCAATCTTTAACTCAAGGTGATTTTCATTGTTAGTAGTCAAAGTGGCATTGTAGCCTGATCATTTGCTTTGGTAAGATAAAAAGTAGCGACCGTAATAAGCAGGGACAATTTTTTAAATTATTGGTTGCAGCAAATGAGACACCAGCTGATTCAGAGAACAGAGATAGGCGAGTGTACTTTCATGCAGTTTCAATCAGGGCGACTGGTGGTACCCCACGATGTTGTTCAGTCTCGCCTCTAGCATCGGTTCAGGGACCCTAAAGCGCCCTTTCATTGCCTGGAGGATCAGAGGGGTTCTGTAGATGCTCTGGTGGCCTGGTGATCTTGATAGGATGCTGGGAACTCAGCTGGCTGGTGAGTTGCTGCTATAATCGTTGCTCAGTGATTCAGAAACTCGAAAAGAAAAAGAAACAATTTTAAAATTTGTACGAAGTTACAACAAAAACAAAGAAGTGAAGAAGCAAAAAAGAACTAAAAAGCACTTGTCTCCATTTTTATAGGCCATCAGTGTAGAGGTGGGAAATTCAAAGCCATATAGCTGATTCCAAAGAGAAGAGAGGAAAAAATTAATCCATTGTTCAAAATTACAAACCGTGAAGTCTCTTATTAAACTTCGTGATCACGCCACTGCCACTTTGACTATTATCAGTGACACTTTCTGTTACACATGACTAAGTTTACAATAATTAGTTAGAATAGTGTGTGTGTGTGTGTGGGGGGGGGTTACAGTTTGAATACAGTGTTCTGTTTAGGGTTAGCTACAGTTTGCTGATAAGATCGTTTGTTTTCTTGGTTGGCAAAAAAAAGTCCTTGTGTCTTTCATGCCGAGGGTTTATGAGCCGCTGCTCCTCCACATCGAGAGGAGCCAGCGGCTCATAAACCCTCGGCATGAAAGACACAAGGTGTTTTGGGCACTTAGTTTTGATGAGTTTTTTTTGATGCCTCCTGGGCGCCTCCCTGGGGAGGTGTTCCAGGCTTGTCCCACTGGGAGGAGGCCCTGGGGCAGACCCAGGACATGCTGGAGGGATTATAGCTCTCTCGGCTGGCCTGGGAATGAACTGACCCTAACCTCTTAGGATGCTTGTGGGCAGATTAAGCTTGGTGGTTCTTTTGCCACACAGCTCATGAGAATTCTCTAATGTTGTGGCAGTAGCTTTGTTTAGATGGATTCATAAATGCGTATGTTTTCTTTCAGTACGTCTAATAAGCCTACCTGAAATGATGTTTAGGTGAACAGCAGCAAGAATAGCTCTGATCACTGTTGTTAGCCTACCCCCTGCACCTATGGGCAAAGAATAATTGTCTAGGCTTGAAATGAATAGAGGAAAATGCTGGTTCAGGTAGAAAGCTTTATTAAATCAAAGAGTTACCAGTATATTGGCCTTCACTGAGTATCTTTACCCTCTAGGTAAAGAGAGATGTAGTTCTTCATGAAGGACACAAGCACTTCTTCATCCACTCCTGGGATTCACAAGGTCGCAGAATGAGTGCTCCTGTCACTGTATTGCGCCATGGGCATCACCATGGAGAGCCCCATGAGAACCACCACCAAAATGTTGAGCATCACCATGGACACTCAAACCATCACCACCGCACTGAAGTGCACTCTGCTAATAAAACAGAGGTACAATTCAACACATAAAGTGAAGGTTGTGAAGCTTAAAGAAATAAGGTTTAAGGAAGTACAACTTCCATTTTGTGGAAAGTGTCCTTTGTAGGTCTTGTATCAAATTACGCATTTTGACAGTGATTCATTTACCATAATGTGTTCTCCGCATGCTTTTTTACACACAGCTAGTAGTGTATTTTCTAAGGACACAACCTTTGCATAGCTGTTGTTAAAGCCATATTAGATGATCTACGTACTTGAAATAAAATGCACGTTTTCAAATTTCTGCTCAGAAATGTTATATCTGTTACATGTAACTTAATGGGAGCACTTAGTATAGCGTCTTTATGAAACTGTTCAGCAGCCATTGTTTGAATGCTGAAATTCATGTTTGGTCCTACAATACTGATGAATACTTTGGCTTACTTGTAGTACTGTTGTACTAACTACAGGTGTACCTGTTTTCACAGGATAGAAGCAATCCATTGGTGCCTGTTCTGCATTTCCCCAAGTCTGGTGAGGGGATGAGAAGGAGGAAGAGAGACTGGGTTATTCCTGACATCTCCGTTGCTGAGAATAACCGTGGACCCTTTCCCCAAAAAATATCTCAGGTAAGAGGAACTAAAGGCCTTTATAAGTGAGAGTTTGATGTAGGATAAGATGCCTCTGTTGGTTTCCACAGTACTTGAATCCAGACTTTTTTTTTTTAAAGATTTTTCTTTTCACTCAAAAATGTGAATTTTCATATTTTTATACTTCATGAATATATGCCCTCCACAATACTTGTTGGTTTATGTGCATAATTTATAACCATAGGATGATTTCACATTCCTCTGCTATTAAGGGGCCAGATGTCTGTTTGCTTCCAGAAATCTTGGGTTCAAACATAGTCAGGCAAACAAAATTCATGATGCCAACAGATCTGAAAGCCAGCTGTGGCTTACCATGCAAGTGTATACAGGTTTCAGTATTACAGTTCCAAACCTGAAACCTTGATCTCAGAGCAGAGAGGAATAGGTGCAACTAATCTGCAGCCATTGTGAACAGTGTGCAGTGCTCATTTGCTTATAATTTATTTGCTTGTGTTTTTAATTTGTGTTTTTTTTTTCCCATTTGTGCCTAAATCAGAGTTACAGTTGTTTGTATTATGTAGATTATTTTAACCAGGTTGCTTTGTTTTTGCCTTGGAAGTCAAACACCTCTGCATATGTCCTTACTGCACTTACATTTGATTTCTAATGATCAACTTTTAACTGACAGTGTAATCCTTGAGTGGTATAACTAAGGTCTAATGTGTTTTGTCTAGATCCGGTCTGATAAAGGAAAACAAAAGAAGATTTATTACAGCATCACTGGTCCAGGAGCCGATCAGCCTCCTGTTGGTCTTTTCATAATGGACAGAGAGAATGGTATTCTGTATGTCACACAACCCCTGGACAGAGAGAAGCAAGCTAAGTACATGGTAAGCATGCTTTTATTTTTATTTTTTAGATACACTCTATAAACTAAAATTTGTGCTGTATTTACCTTCAGAAATCCTGTTTACCGCTGCTTTACTTATAGTCGTGTAATATAGGAAACGCTTAGTCTGTTTGGTTAGGATAGATATTTTTGACGCGTGTGAGGAATGCTCACTGACATAATACATTGCATAACATTAAGATCTTAGTACCTCAGACTAAAAACCTTTACACACAAGAGGCGATAGGTGAATGTCCTGAGCAAATTTTTTTTTTCTCCCCCCACATCAATATTTTTCAATGACTTGCCAATACACCATTTAACATTGACAATTGACATTGACAGAAGTTTATGCAAACAAGTGGCATTTATTTTTAGTGCCCCCAGGTTGATTTTACCAACTTTTTGATGGCGGCAGGAACACCTCTGACCAGTCTCAATTGCGCTATACTGCAAAATTGGGTATCGATCCAATACCAAGTAAATGCAGGACTAATATTTCTAATACCTATACCAATATTTGTTAAAGGGATTTACCTCCTCCTCTCGCTCTCTCTCTCTTTGTTCTTCAGCTCAAAGTTCTTATTGTGGTATTTCATACATTCATAAAGACTGGTGCTGCTGCACTTGCGAACAGTTTTGTTACACATAACATTTACTGAAGTAACACCACACAACACTCAACAGCTCGTCCTCCTCTCTGCCATTATGACATTGTTTTCAGTCACTGCCTGCAGTCAACCAGCTCATGATGGTCCAACCACAACACTCAGAACAGGCAAGCAGGGGGAGGAGCAAAGTGTGCGTGCAAAATGTGACAGGAACTTTGTTGTTTGCACAGATAATTCTGCTCCTTGATGAAATAGGAGCAACACACTGAATGTAAAACTTAATGTATCGATCCCGTCACACCAGTATCTATCCATACAGATACCAACATTGGTATTGATATTATCAATATTTGGATTGATCAGCCCTAATCACAATGCAGCTTGTTGGAATGTTACTTATAAATGTTTAACCTGGAGGACCATCTTATTAACTTTGATAAACTTAAAAACATTCATACTGGCCGACTGTCTTACATTAACTTTGATGCAGCAGTTCTTACAAAGGCAGTGTATATAAGGCAATGTATGGACAAATATAGCTGCAAGGGCATCATTATGACAGCAGTCGGTTTATATTCTACTGAGTAGTTTGCAGACAACACTGACTGTGAAACCCTTTGCCAACTAGTTTTTGTTTCCGTGCTATAGTCATCTACCGACATAACCTTACATTTTATCATAATTAGTATACAATATTGAGCAACGTAAAACATAACATTATAGTTTATTCCTTTTTATCTGATAATCATGACAGAATGTTGACAGCACATTTTCTGTTACTATCCTGCTAAAACAGATACTAGTTACTGACATTATACACTGTATTATGAGTGATTGGGTGCAATATAGCGACTGTTCTTGTGCATGTATTGGGTCCACCATTCTTATTTAGTAGAATCTGCACAAGGTCATCATCCCTTGATGAAGAATCCATTTTTTGTAGCGCAATTTTTTAAAAGGAGCAGTCGCATATTTGATTGATATTAATGTCTGTGGTGTGTTTCATTCACCTCTGAATTTTTCACTTTTTTGTGACGTTTACACACCAGGAATAAAGTTAGTCTGAATCCTCAAATAGTCCTTTGATGGGCTGTCAGGAGAATGGCCAAAATGTCCTCAATTTACCAAAATGTTCTCTCTTCTGTTGTATAAACCTCAAACTGGTCTACACTATATCTCGCCAAGTACACACAGAAACAGGTTATTGCATGTTCATTATGACAATACAAATTTGCTTGTCTTTTTGCAGTTGACAGCACATGCTGTGGATGAAAGTGGAGGAAATGCTGAGGCACCTATGGAAATTGTGGTGAATGTAATTGACCAGAATGACAACAAACCTCTTTTCACTTTCCTTGGAGAAGTTCCTGAGGCATCACCCATAGGTACTGTCGGTGCATTTTATTTAAGCCTGAAAAAATGGTTGATGCTCAAGAAGTTTTAATTTTAACAGAGAAGAGTGCAGGACAGAGCTGCTTACAGTGGGGCAAATAAGTATTTGATATAATGTCGTTTTTTCAGGTTTTCCCACTTACAAAGAATGGAGAGATCTGTAATTTTCATCGTAGGTACACCTCAACTGTGAGAGACAAAATCTTAAAAAAAAAAAAAAAAAATCCAGAAAATCACATTGTATGATTTTTAAATATTAATTTCCATTTTATTGCATGAAATAAGTATTTGATACAATAGAAAAATAGAACTTAATATTTGATACAGAAACCTTTGTTTACAATTACAGAGGTCAGATGTTTACTATAGTTTGCACACACTGCAGCAGGGATTTTGGCCCACTCCTCCATACAGGTCTTCTCCAGATCTTTCAGGTTTTGGTGCTGAACATGGAGTTTCACCTCCCTCCATAGATTTTCTATTGGGTTCAGGTCTGGAGACTGGCTGGGCCACTCCAGGACCTTGAAATGCTTCTTACGGAGCCACTCCTTGGTTGCCCTAGCTGTGTGTTTGGGGTCATTGTCATGCTGGAAGACCCAACCATGACCCATCTTCAATGCTCTCACTGAGGGAAGGAGGTTGTTGCCCAAAATCTCGCAATACATGGCCCCATCCATCCTCCTCTCAATACGGTGCAGTCCCCTGTCCCCCAAGCACCCCCAAAGCATGATGTTTCCACACCCATGCTATACGGTTGGGATGGTGTTCTTGGGATTGTACTCATCCTTCTTCTTCCTCCAAACACAGTGAGTGAAGTTTATACCAAAAAGTTCTATTTTGGTCTCATCTGACCACATGACCTTCTCCCATGCCTCCTCTGGATCATCCATATGGTCTTTGGCAAACTTCAGACGGGCCTGGACATGTGCTGGCTTGAGCAGGGGGACCTTGCGTGCGCTGCAGGATTTTAATCTATGACAGTGTAGTGTGTTACTAATGGTAACTGTTGAGAATGCGGTCCCAGCTCTCTTCAGGTCATTGACCAGGTCCTCCCGTGTAGTTCTAGGCTGATCCCTCACCTGTTAAGGATTATTGATACTTATTGAGGTAAGATCTTGCATGTGTTAAGGTGGAACGTGAAATAACTCAACTTTATTTATATAGCACATTTCAAGCAACCATGTAGTTGACCAAGGTGCTGTAGGTACAACAGCAACCGTAAGAACATACAACAAAAACATCCAAATAACAATAAAATGGTGTCATAAAACACCATTACCTAGGATAAAAAGCCTGACGAAAAAGATATGTATTTAATTTAGATTTAAAAAGATTAGTATCTGACATAGTACAGAGATCAGCTGGCAAACTGTTGCAGAGCCAAAGGAGCATGCACCGAGAAAGCTCTATCGTCCCATTTATAAACATAGAAGCCCAGCAGTACTCAGCACCCTCTCAATGTGATGTACATGCAACAGTTCCATCAGTCCCATTTAAACTTAAACAATTAAAACTATTTTATAATTGATCCTAAATCTTAACAGGGAGCCAATGTGCGAATGTAAGATTAGTGTAATGTGCATTATTTTGTGAGAAGATGTTAGGAAGCGTGCAGCTGTATTTTGCACCAATTAGAGCTGTCAGTGATCTATTAAACCCTGCATATAGAGCATTAAACACCCCATAATGAATGCATGGATTACCTTCTCCACAAATAACATATTCTCAGCCATGTTTGGGTTCCCTCCAGTTGGGGTCAACTGCATTTTGGGTTGGGTCTAGTTGTTGTTCAGTCGTTCTCTTCACCTTGTTTGTGAAGATTCTGTCATCCAGGTGAAGTTTTCTAGAGGCTGATGAGTAGTGAAATGCTTCAACCTTAAAAAAAAAACAAAAAAAAAAAACGATAGCTTCTAGATATTTTCACCCTGTTTTTGTTCTCTCTGTCTTGGCCCTGTACGGCCCAGTTTTATTTTGTAAATCAACTGATTATTTGCTCAGAGTATTTTGAGAACGCTCTGAACTTAATTTGTGCTTCCTAATTCCTCTCTCCAGGTTCTGAAGTGATAACAGTTTTGGCCACAGATATTGATGAACCATACACTGACAACTCAGAGATCCGGTACCGTATTCTGAGCCAGGACCCAAAATTGCCCAGTGACTCCCTTTTTGCTATCAACCCAGTGACTGGGGTCATCAGACTTGGTGCCAGTGGGCTAGATAGAGAGGTAAGGCTTTTAAATTTATTTCATTTGTTTTTGACACCTAAGTGTTGAAATAATCTGTGTTTTAAACAAACTCCTTTTCCACTTTGATTTGGCTCAGTTAGGTGAGAGTAAATACTTAGGTGAAAGTAGACAGCAGCACCAATACCTAAGACCGTTTGAGGAGGGCAAACTGTTGGACTTAATTTCAAACAGTTTGTGGAATGCTTCATTCAATACATCCTCACTGTACCTATATATGACTTAGTGTAGCTTAGTGGGTTTCACTGTTTGTGGTCAGAAACAGAAGATACAACATTCATAAAGCAGATGATTTAGTTTTTATTTATCAATAACCCTATTAATTAAGAGCAGAATTTTGTATGTAAGGACACACATGAAAAATAGCCATTGGTGTGTGTCTTTTCAGCCCCACAGAGGTGTGAAGAGACACTGTTTATTTCATAATTTGGTAGTGGTCATATTTCTGCACTCCCAGAAGGTGAAATTGCTATGAAATTCACCCCATTAGCTGCACAGGCTGCTGAGAGCTGTGCATTGAGGCTTTAAGACCACCAGTTCCCCAGTTTAAAGTCTGAGTGGGAGCAGATGCAAAAGGTTGTAGAGACCCCATCCCCAGCTATATCTCCTATCTCCATCTCTTCCATGCAGAAGAAACTGTCCAACATTAGTCAGCCTGAAGTTGTTTGTAAGAAGTGATGTTTTTCTTTGTCGTCAGTGGTCTTGGACTAGTTGTCATTGTAATGATAAATGGATTTATACCTCTATAACACTGTTCTGCACTCAATGTGCCTTACAGTTTCCCATTCAGCTATTCACGCACACAGTCATTTGCTCAAAGACAAGTTCCACTTCAGTTAGTGGACAATCTGCGCTGTCTCCTGAGCCACAGCACAATAGTACAAGGCTGCTGGATTTTTGAAAGTCATTAAATGGCGTTAGCTTTGTGATTTTTTTATTTTTTTATTTTTATGTATTTTATTTTTTTGGCCTATAGTTTGAATCCAAATTCTTTCTTTTTCTTGAACAGATGTTTTGGTGTTAATTTTCCAGTTAACTCATCACAGTATTATTACATACATAGCAAGTTCAATTCAATTCAGTTTTATTTGTAGAGTGCCAAATCACAATACAAATCATCTCAAGGCACTTTACAAAAACTAAAACTAAAAACCCAACAAATCCCTTATGAGCAAGCACTTGGTGACAGTGGAGAGGAAAAACTCACTTTAACGGAAGAAAAAACCTCCAGCAAAACCGGGCTCAGTTTGGGCGGCCATCTGCCTCGACCGGTTGGGGTGAGTGGATAGAGCAGAGAGAAAAGAACAGCAACAATAAACAACAAATAGACACTGCCGGTTGGTGGGACCAGTAACTGCACATCAGCGATATACAGCTCCAGGACCAGGGACACCTGCAGGAGGTACAGAAAGAACAGAGAGAGAGGGAGAGAGCACAAACTAGGGGAGAGAGAGAGCACAAGGTTAGTGACATTCAATGGTGGAATATACATGTGAGGTGGTGGGGTGGGGGTGGGTGGTTGGTTAGGGGTTAGGGTAGGGGAGCTCAGTGCACCGATGGTCCTCGGGCAGTTCAGGGTTGCCAGAGGCCAGCCCTAACTATACGCTTTGTCAAAAGGGAAGGTTTTAAGTCTAGCCTTAAAAGTACAGAGAGTGTCTGCCTCCTGAACCCAGGCTGGGAGCTGGTTCCACAGGAGAGGAGCTTGATAGCTAAAGGCACTGCCTCCCATTCTGCAAGCACTTGGAGACAGTGGAGAGGAAAAACTCGCTTTAACAGAAAAAACCTCTAGCAGAACCAGACTCAGTGATTTGTATGTGAGAAGGACTTTAAATTCTATCCTGGAGTTTTACAGGGAGCCAATGATGAAAAGCTAATATAGGAGAAATATGATCTCTCTTGCTAGTTCCTGTCAGGAATCTGGCTGTGGCATTCAGGATTAACTGGAGGCTTTTTATGAAGATACTGGGACATCCAGATAGTAATGAGTTACAGTAATCTAGCCTTGAGGTAACAAATGCATGGACTAGTTTTTCTGCATCATTTTGAGACAGGATGTTCCTAATTTTGGGAATGTTGCGCAGGTGAAAGAATGCAGTTCTAGAGATTTGTTTTATGTGTGAGTTAAAGGACATGTCCTGGTCAAAGATAATTTCAAGGTTTTTCACAGTAGTGCTGGAGGCCAGGGCTATGCCATCTAGAGCAGCTATAATTTTAGAGAAGTTATTTCTGAGGTTTTTAGTCCCAAATACAATAACTTCTGTTTTTTCTGAATTTAAAAGTAGAAAGTTACTGGTCATCCAGGCCTTTATGTCAGTTAGACAGGCTTGAAGTCTGGTTAACTGGTTTGTGTTAACAGGTTTAATAGATAGGTACAACTGAGGGTCATCTGCATAGCAGTGGTAATTAATAGAGTGCTTCCTAATGACATGGCCTAAAGGAAGCATGTACAGGGTGAACAGAATCTGTCCTAACACAGAGCCTTGTGGAAGTCCATAACTAACTTTTGTTCGTGAGGAAGGTTCATCATGGACATGAACAAACTGGAATCTGTCTGATAAATAGATTGGAACCATTTTAACGCTGTTCCTCTGAGGCTAAGAGAAGATCGTTGGTGACTTTTAACAGTGCTGTTTCTGTACTCTATGGGCTCTAAATCCTGATTGAAAATCTTCAAATAGTTCATTCCTGTGTGGTGGTCTGATAGCTGCTTAGCAACAGCTTTTTCTAGGATTTTAGAAATAAATGGTAGGTTGGATATTGGTCTATAATTAGCCAAGACTCCTGGATCAAGACTAGGCTTTTTGAGTAGGGGTTTGATTACTGCAGTCTTAAAGGCCTGTGGTACGTAGCCTGATACTAGAGATAAATTTACCAAGTCTAATAAAGATGAGTTAATTAATGGCAGGGTGTTTTTAAGCAGTCTAGTCGGGATGGGGTCTAAGAGACACATTGATGATTTCGATGAAGCAACAACTGATGTAAATTCAGAGAGATCTATGGGAGAGAAGCAGTCTAAACATAACTGAGGTCTTACAGATGATTCAAGAGCTACTGTAGTAGAAGATTCATTTATTGCAGGTATAGGAAGCATCTGCTGAATTTTCTCTCTAATAGTTGTGATTTTATTTGTAAAGAAATTAATAAATTCATCACTGCTGAGAGCTAAGGGAATATTGGGCTCAACAGAGCTGAGCCTGTCTACAGTGTTGGAAAGAAACCTGGGATTGTTCTTATTTTCCTCTATTAGTGATGAGTAGTATGCAGTTCTGGCTTTACGGAGAGCTTTTTTATATGTTAGTAGACTGTTTTTCCAGCCTAGAAATCTAAATTTGTGGAATGCCACTTCCTTTCCAGCCTTCGTGATGCCTGCTTTAAGGTACGAATATGTAAATTATACCATGGGGCTAATCTCCTCTGATTCACTAACTTCTTTTTCAGAGGGGCCACAGTATCAAGCATTTCACGCAGTGAGGCTACAGCACTGTCAACAATATGATCAATTTGGTAGGGAGTGGGATTGAGGCAGCTGCCTTCCACTGTGTTCGTACTTGGCGTAGATGTAAATAAAGATGGAATCATTTTCTTAAATGTATTAACAGCGTTGTCAGATAAACATCTGCTGTAGTGGAATTTTCTTCCAAACGCTGCATGATCCATCATCTTAAATTCAAAAGTTATTAAAGAATGATCTGACAAAACAGGATTTGGGGGAAAAACTATTAAATGTTCAATTTCGATGCCATATGTCAGAATAAGATCAAGGGTGTGATTAAAACAGTGGGTGGGTTTATTAACAAGTTGAATCTAATATTGAATTAAATGCAGTTTGACAACACTAATAATTAGTACAATGGAAACATTACATATGTCAAATCACTTCCAAAACATACTTGGATTTTGACTGTCTAATTTACAGAATTTAAAACTGTGTCATCATATATAACAAAAAGTATCTCATCACACTGACTAGAATACATGTGGGCACTTAGTTTTGTAGTAAAACATGCAGCTGAGGGTTATGTGAATAGCTAGTATTGCAGTTGTTTAAACTTAAGCAGCTCTTTAAATTAGTCTTGATCTTGACATGGGTTATAGTTATTATAAAATCCTATGAAAACACACAGTTACGCAGATATGCTGAATTTTAACTTGAGAAGCATCTGAATGCATTGTGCTCCACTGAAGTTTGTAAAACAGTGGCAGAATATTTATTTAGCCTTCCTGTTGATGGGTTAAACTCATTGTGTGTCTCCTTGAACAGAAATACCCAAAGTACACATTGGTGGTAGAGGCAGCAGACATGTTGGGAGAAGGGTTAAGTGGAAAAGCCAAAGTAATCCTCACCATAGCAGATAGCAACGACAATGCTCCAGCCTTAACGCATACCTCTGTAAGTACCACATACTTGAACTCAGAATGTATTATTTGATAAACCCCTCCCCTGTAGAAAAATTGTCCAGTCAACAATCATGAACCCTAACTAGGCATACCAGATCTGTTAAGTTTTTGTCCTGATCATGATGAAGCAGTGGTGCAGTATGATGGTATTATGAGTGTTTAAGGAATCACCATTATGCCTGCTGCTCTCTTTGGCTTTCTAGGAGTTTTATGCTGTTGTACTAACTGCAAGTGTACCTGTTTTCACAGGATGGAAGCAATCCATTGGTGCCTGTTCTGCATTTCCCCAAGTCTGGTGAGGGGATGAGAAGGAGGAAGAGAGACTGGGTTATTCCTGACATCTCCGTTGCTGAGAATAACCGTGGACCCTTTCCCCAAAAAATATCTCAGGTAAGAGGAACTAAAGGCCTTTATAAGTGAGAGTTTGATGTAGGATAAGATGCCTCTGTTGGTTTCCACAGTACTTGAATCCAGACTTTTTTTTTTTTTTAAAGATTTTTCTTTTCACTCAAAAATGTGAATTTTCATATTTTTATACTTCATGAATATATGCCCTCCACAATACTTGTTGGTTTATGTGCATAATTTATAACCATAGGATGATTTCACATTCCTCTGCTATTAAGGGGCCAGATGTCTGTTTGCTTCCAGAAATCTTGGGTTCAAACATAGTCAGGCAAACAAAATTCATGATGCCAACAGATCTGAAAGCCAGCTGTGGCTTACCATGCAAGTGTATACAGGTTTCAGTATTACAGTTCCAAACCTGAAACCTTGATCTCAGAGCAGAGAGGAATAGGTGCAACTAATCTGCAGCCATTGTGAACAGTGTGCAGTGCTCATTTGCTTATAATTTATTTGCTTGTGTTTTTAATTTGTGTTTTTTTTTTCCCATTTGTGCCTAAATCAGAGTTACAGTTGTTTGTATTATGTAGATTATTTTAACCAGGTTGCTTTGTTTTTGCCTTGGAAGTCAAACACCTCTGCATATGTCCTTACTGCACTTACATTTGATTTCTAATGATCAACTTTTAACTGACAGTGTAATCCTTGAGTGGTATAACTAAGGTCTAATGTGTTTTGTCTAGATCCGGTCTGATAAAGGAAAACAAAAGAAGATTTATTACAGCATCACTGGTCCAGGAGCCGATCAGCCTCCTGTTGGTCTTTTCATAATGGACAGAGATAATGGTATTCTGTATGTCACACAACCCCTGGACAGAGAGAAGCAAGCTAGGTACATGGTAAGCATCTGTTCTGATATTACTTTTCTTTTTCCATAGAGGTTATGTTCACTTTTCAGGATCGGACTGGGACCTAGGAGAAAACACATAATGCATTATGTGCTCCTTTTGGAGCAGCCTGTTTCATAAGAAACATGAATACATACAAGTGTTAGTACATCTGTTTGTGAGGACACTCACATATTGCAATCACTAACTATAGCCTTAACAATCATATTAACATATCTAAGAGCATGTTTAGGCCTTTAATGGTCTGTCAGAAGACCAGCCAAAATGTCAAACTCTGGGAACCACAAGTAGACCTGCACTCTGAGAGCGAAGTGGCCTATTGGGATAATATGGTACTATGAGGTCACAAAGGTATGAGGGTCACCTTATAAACCCATTCACAAATATCAACGATGTTTCTAAGCTGGATAAAGCAAAGTTATGATCTTTCATGTCTTTATTTAGTGAACCAAATAAACATACAATGAGATGATGGAAAAAGTGACAAGCACTTCTTATAGCTGTGGAAAAGATCTGCACAACATTAAAGAGGAATTTTGAATGGTTTTTCTTTACAGAATTGCCTCAGCTCAGCCATATTCTTAGGACTCACTTGAGGTCATTCCACAGCATCTTTACTGGGTTGAGGTCTGGCCTCTGACTGGGC
The DNA here is from genome assembly GCF_900324485.2 of Mastacembelus armatus. NCBI lineage: Eukaryota > Metazoa > Chordata > Actinopteri > Synbranchiformes > Mastacembelidae > Mastacembelus > Mastacembelus armatus. Next base: position 77,647 of record NC_046647.1, on the reverse strand, counting down.
CAAAACAGTTCTACCTTTGTTTCATCTGTCCACAAGACATTTTCCCAGTGGTGTTTGTGTCAAGGTGATTTTTGGCAAACTATAGGAAAACCAGGAAATTGCAAAAAGTGCCAATACTTTTTCTTATAATTATGGTATGATTATAACTCTTAAACAAATCTCACAGATAAGAGATAGCAGGCCAAAGCTGCTGTTATTGTAATGTTCATATATCTGGTTATTTCTTTCACAATTTGAGTTTACTAGAGAAAGAGCAGTAAGTATATATTTCTCTAACATGCATAGGTATTAGATGCCACAAGCTGACTTTTTTAAATGGGATAATGTCTTCTCCTATAGTTCTTCCAGTAAGAAAAGATTTCAAATTTATTTTCAGTATTATAATACAAATGTCTGCAGTTGACAGCACATGCCGTGGCAGAAGGTACAGGAAATGCGGAGGCACCTATGGAAATTGTGGTGAATGTAATTGACCAGAATGACAACAGACCCATCTTTGCTCAAGACACTTTCCTTGGAGAAGTTCCCGAGGCATCACCCATAGGTCAGTGCATTTTATTTAAGTCTGAAAAAATGGTTGGTGCTCAAGAAATTTGTTTTAACAGAGAAGAGTGCAGAACAGAGCTACTTATGTTTGCCCTAAACTCTGACAATAGTACAATCCAGGATCAGCTTCAACACAGTGGGAGAAGACTCTACAGTGGAGGTGCACTTCAGAATGGGGCTATGTCTATTTCAGGGGTGAACATACCTGACCCAGGTACTTAGCATTGCGTAGGGCAGGGATAGTTGGAAAACAAGGAGGGCAGTGGCCCTTGAGGAGAAGGGTTGCACATTCCGGTTCTAGTGTAAGTTGGGATGAAAAGTATCCAACTCTTGTCTCTATTTATGTTCTCTCTCTCTCTCATGCCTGTACAGCCCAGTTTTATTTTGTAAATCAACTTGATTATGTGCTCTGAATATTTTAAGAATGCTCTGAATTTCGTTTATACTTCCAAATTCCTCTCTCCAGATTTTGAGGTGATTAAAGTTGTGGCCACAGATATAGATGACCCAACCATGGACAACGCGATAATCCGGTACCGTATTATGAGCCAGGACCCACAATTACCCAGTGACCCCCTTTTTTTGATCAACTCAGTCACTGGTGTCATCAGAGTTGGTGCCAGTGGGCTAGACAGAGAGGTAAGGGAGTGTTTCAATTATGTTTTAAGTGTTAATGTGTTTTCAACAAACTCCTGTTTTTGATTTTGAACATAACCATTGAGTTTTGGTGTGTGTGTGTTTAGTACATTGGGTCTAGCATGTATTTAGCTTGTTCTTGACATGGACCCAACTACAAATCTCAGAGTTGACTAACCTGCATTTAAGTTTGTACAACAGTGGCAGAATATTTATTTAAGCTTCCTGTTGATTGGTTAAACTCATTGTGTGTCTCCTTGAACAGAAATACCCAAAGTACACACTGGTGGTGCAGGCAGGAGACATGGTGGGAGAAGGGTTGAGTACAGAAGCCAAAGTAATCCTCACCGTAACAGATAGCAACGACAATGCTCCAGTATTCACAGAGACCTCTGTAAGTACCATGTACCTCTAACTGCACATGTACTATTAAACCACTCCCTTGAAGAACAGTTATCCTGTTGTACATTAGCACCCTTGCAGATCTGCTAAACTTTGGCGTTCCCACCACGCTGCATGAGATCCGGTTAAGAACTCTAATCAGTTTTTAAATGTGTTCAGTGTGTCTTTGTCATGAGGCATCCACAAGTTTGCTGAAGAATATAGCCCAGCATCTTTTTTTTTTTTTTGAGCATTAATGACTGATCTTTTTTTTTTTTTTTTTTTTAAATTTTCTTACTAGTTTAAGTAAGATAGATCTATATTTTGGTCCTGGAAGTTTGATTTAACTGAATCTTTAAAAAAATAAATGTCATGTGTGATGACACTTTATAATAATAAGCTCAAATTTAACATTAGATAATATTTTTAAACACTTATTGACTTGAGTGATTCATATGAAGCTGACCTCCAAAGATAGCACATATTAAGAAATTAAGGCCAATTTCAGCCCCAGTTTAGTTAGCAAGCTCGCAGTTCGTTTGTTTCTCACGATTTTAACCTATCTTTTATATTCTCCCAGTATGAAGTAACAGTAGCGGAAAATAAAGTGGGTGCTCTGGTGGTCACAATGTCGGTAACTGATGATGATGAGCCTCAATCCCTAGCCTGGAACGCAAAGTTCAAAATTATTGCTGGTGATCCTAGAGGCCTTTTCAACATCACAACATCAGGAAATAATAAGCAAGAAGGAATCATTACTACTGTAAAGGTAAGAACTAAATGATTAAATAAGGCACAGTATTGTTGGAGCAATAAAAATTTTCATTTTATGAATTACTTTTTTTTTTTTTTTTTCTTGTACAACTTCTTGTAATAAATAAATGGCAGTCACTGTTTATGGTTTAATTTTTAAACTATAGTGTCCCAGTTGTGAGACACTCTTGGTTACTACTTTGTATGTATTAGTCTGTACTAGATTTTCTGTGTATTCTTCTGAACGATGCACAAAACTCATTTGTAGTATACCGTATATTCTGGACTATAAATTTTTCACAATTTTAGCAAAAACAGCCTTGTTGAAGAGAAAAAAACACATATGTCAGTTCAGTGTATAAGTCACATTTCTAATTATACTAACTATAGTGTAAATTAGCCTATGAAGAACATAGACTAGACATGACAACAACAAGCAGAAGTGCATTATGAAATTCATTCATCTAATGATGTTAGATAAATGAATTTCATAATGCTTGTTGCTACTTCTGTGTGGGGGGAGATGAAGCAGCATCTCCTCCTCCTCTCTGATTGTCTGAATGCTGACACTCACTCCAAACTGTGTTTCAGCTGCAGACTTTACCTGCACTTTGAAGTCTGCAGTATAGCCCTTTCTTTTGGGTGGCATTTTCACTTGTTACACTAGAAGTTAGTTTAGTGTGAACATAAATGTTTTTACTTTTTCAGCAGTACAGTATTATCTTCAACTGAGTCAAGAGTGTCGTCTAACACTAGTGACTACTGGAAAAAATGACTAAATATACACATATAAGTCGCTTCGCTGTATTAGTCGCAGGACAAGGCAGAGGAGTAAAAAAAGTCTTTTCCAAACAAAGGTACCACTGCAGGTTTTCTCTTAATTATGCCAAAAGACAAACAAAACAAATAGTTGAAGTTGAGTAACACTTTTTTATTTTGGATATATCATTTTTGACCCTCTTTACAAAAATGGTTGATAAATAGTAAGGGCCTAAAAACATGTATGTAAACATGTCAAATGTATTGCAGAGGTTTTTTTTTGTTTTTTTTTTTTTGGTTATTTTATTCATGTGACCCCCATTTATCATTTTCAATTGACATTTCAATTTGTAAAGTGCCAGTTCAATACTTAATTCACTATTGGTTTCAATAATGCTCTTTATTCACACTTTAAGAATATATTGTTGCAATATGACATGCAATTTATTTAGCTTTCATTTAAAATTTTAAGCAAAATAATTCAAAGTAAATTGAGTATTGATCCAGCACTTTGCAAATTGCCAGTTGTAAAATGAATTGTGAATTGATAAAACCTGTCTTACAGTTAAATTAAATGTGCTTTTATTCTTCCAAACAGGGGCTTGACTTTGAGAAGACCAGCAAGCACACACTACTTGTTACAGTGGAGAATGAGGTTCCTTTTGCCATTAAGTTGCCCACTTCTACTGCCACAGTGGTTGTGAATGTTCAGGATGTAAATGAACCACCAGTCTTTGATCCAAAAGAGAAGTTTGTGTCAAAACCAGAGAACCTTCCTGTAGACAGTGATGTGACAATATACACTGCTTCTGACCCAGATACTGCACGCAAACAGAAAGTCATGTAAGATCAAATTCTTACTTTTATTTATTATGTATTTAAATGCAATTATTCATGAAACCTTTAAAATTGCTGGTGGTGAATGTTACAAGGGATAAAATTAGTTATTTTAGTGAATGTTATGGAGAAGCTGCATATCTTCAGTTTTATGATTTTTAAAAAAAAAAAAAATAAAGTACAGGAACTAAAGGCCAGACAGAGTTTTCAGGTGAAAGTTAGTAAACTTTTGCTTATAATTTTTTGCAGTTAAATATTTACTGCCAAAATGGCAGTTTTACCTCAGTGATCTGTCTGTCCCTGATAGAATACCTGTTGAAACCACTCACACACAACTCACACATTACATCCATGTTAACATCACGTTACTCCTCTAACCCACTAACACAATAAGCATGTGTACAGCAGTAGCGATTCAAAGTGTCATTCTGCTGCTGTAAGTTGCCACTTTTACTTTGACTGTTCATCATTTGCACTGTAGCAGGGCACACTGTACACTGTATTGTCTGTAGGTGACAGATTATAATTATCTGGTGCAATACCTGTTTTTTTTTTTTTTTTTTTTTAGTCAGAAAAGAAAAGATAATATGGGGCCAACCATCACCTCAACCAAATCTGATCACAACTTGTAAATATGCACAAGTTACATTAACAATCATAACTATCAATTAACTACCACTATAGTTTTACCCTCTTCTATAACTTTCCAAAACTGTTCTTAAACAATGTCTTCATCTGAATGACACGTACATCTTTTCAATACCGTAATACCAATTTCCATAATTTCTCTATAAACTAAGAAACTCATTTGTGTAACGTGTGAGAAAACATGAATATATGGACATGAAAATAACCTTTCCTCCTGCTACAAATTACAAAACAAAGATTATTAAATTTGAAAAGCTTTGACTTGAACAGTCCATTAGTGTGCTCTCTCTTATCTTTTATAATTCTAATAGCTTTCTTTTGTAAATACTTGCTCCCTCTAAGGTGATGATTTTTTTTTTTTTTTTTTTTTTTTAAATATATTTAGTTTTATTCCAGTTAAAAAATAATTTCATCAAATTCAATTCATCAAACCATTTTTTAAAGTTTGACCATTTATACATCATGAATTAATTTCGCTATATCATTCCCAAAACAAAAAAGATGTATCATTAGCAAACAATTCTAACTGTAAAATGTTAGATACCTCACAAATATCATTTTATATACAAATAGTTTCAGCTAATAGGTTTTGCAACACCTGGTGGCAGAAAGGAGAGCTGCATTTTTATTTTTTTTTTCATGTATATTTTTTTTAAAGCCAGGTGAAGGGTTAAAATCACTGTATTTCTGACACACCACCACTGTCAGGACTTGCAAACATACTGTGGTAAAACTGTGTGAACTTTTGAGTCGCCACCATAAATACTCAGCTTTCGGTTAAGTAGGTAACATGCAGCATTTCCGTTTAGACCTTTCTGGTCAGTATCTGTCCTGATATCAAGTACACTATCAAGAAGTAAGAGTTGAAAGGATTCACCTCAGGTGATGATAAAACGTAGTTCATGGTTATTGTAGCCTTCATAATCCTAAATATTTCTGTTTTCAGCAAATGTAACTTCTGTGTACAAGTGAACATATATCTCTAGCTTAAATTGCCACTGTTTCCAACCAAAACAGAAAATTGCACCTTAATAAAGTATTATTTAAGCAATCCAGTATTTGAATGACGACATAAAGCACACTAGTTGTAATCAGGTTGCTTGCTGATCATCATTGTCATTGTCTTGTCAACGTCCAGGTACAAAATAATTAGTGACCCTGCAGGCTGGCTGGAAGTGGAAAAAGATACGGGTGAAATAAAGGTGAAAAGTGCTATGGACAGAGAGTTCCACTTTGTCAAGGATGACAAATACACAGCACTCATTGGCGCATATGACAATGGTATGTCGGAGGGCAAGTCTTACCTTTGTGTTAAGGCTTTTTTTGTTGTTTGTTTGTTTGTTTAAATTGGATAATTAAATCTAAACAAAATACATTACAAATGGCACTATGTGTCCTCATCAATGACAATCCCTCACTTTTTTTTTTTTTTTTTTTCTCTAAGAATATCAACTTGGCATTTTTTTTACTTCAGAAACAAAAGTGTAATCTAGTAAGATGTGTGCGATTTCCCAGAAAGTGTGCATTTTGCTCTGTTATGTATGTTTGTGTGTATCTGTCATCAGATAATATCCCAGCCACAGGAACTGGTACTCTGATCATAAAGCTTGAAGATGTCAATGACAATGCACCCACCATTGAAGAACGTGATATTGCGGTGCGTTTTCTTTGTCAAAATGCTAAAGAGTGTTTAGCTAAAAGTGTTTGAGCGTTACGAATGCAGATGAAAATTAAAATGTTGAATGATTTATGATACGCAAATCAAATAATTAGTTAATTGCTAACTTCAGTAGTAAAAGCAGCCAGAAACCAGTGGTGTGCAGTAACATGATCAGTACAAACAAAAGCTTAAATATGACATTGTTGTTTTTTTGTTTTTTTTTCTCAGGTGTGTAACAAGGAATCAGTTCCTCAGTTGCTCTCAGTAATGGACAAGGATGGGCCAGGCTTTGCTGCTCCATACAGTGTCTCTTTACAGGGCACATCAAAAGCCAACTGGACTGCTAGGATGAACAGCACCAGTATGTAATATTAATACATGACTAAAAATGAAAGTTTCCTGATTCCTGGAGTGTTTTTTTTTTTTTTTTCCCTCTTAAAACATGGTGAAATATCTAGTCATTAGTGGAAAAGAACATTAATGGCCTTTTTAAAAAGTTGTAGGATCCCACAGTTCATAATTGGTTGATTGATAGACAAAAAAAATATTTTTAAATATGTTACGTCCTTCAAATTTTTGTTCAGATAACCAAAACTTTTTGACATTTGAACTGAGCACAAAGTAAGCTTCAAAAAATGTATATGATTTGGGTTCGAGATGTTTGAGTCATAAATTTAAAAACGGTTTGCTGAGATTTGAATGATTGAAGTTAATGTGGGAGGCAATGCTGCAGTAGTAGTAAGTGGGGGGGGGGGACACATTTGCAAGCTGTCTAGTTTATAGTCATGAGGTTTACTTGTGGAAGAACCTAATTTGTTCTTCATTTTGGGTTTTTCTTTGAAAAGGATGACTTTGCAGGAGATATAAAGTAATTCTTTTGAATTTTTGTTGCTGCAGAAACAGGCATCATCCTGACTTTAGCCACTGCTTTGGCACCTGATGACTACACCGTGGTCCTCAGAGTTGCTGACAACCTGGGCCTGGAGCAGGACAGCACTGTTAAGGCCAAAGTTTGTGCCTGCACTGGAGGAGAAGTGATCTGTGGAGATCGTGTTGCAGCTGGCACCGGGCTGCCTGTAATTCTGGGAATACTAGGAGGCCTCTTGTTGCTGCTCTGTGAGTCTGCTATCCAATATTAGTTAACTATGGAAATATCATAGTAAAACCAGGGACTGTAGATAGAAATGATGGAATGTTGGCCACAAAGTCATGATGCTTCGTATGACAACTTTTGTTAAAAGCATGTCAAAACCTGACCTGCAAATATGCCTTTTAGTGTTCATAGCTTCGGTTTGTATGATCAGCTGTGATGCATAAAGCTCTGAATGATTCAGAGATCTGACATCAGTTCAGTTCAGTTTTATTTGTATAGTGCCAAATCAGAATACAATCATCTCAAGGCACTTTGCAAAAATCAAAAACAAAACCCAACAAATCCCCTATGAGCAAGCACTTGGTGACAGTTGAGAGGAATAACTCCCTTTTAAAGGAAGAAAAAACCTCCTGCATAGCCGCGCTCAGTTTGGGCGGCCACCGCACATCAGCAATATACAGCTCCAGGGACACCTGCAGAAGGTACAGAGAGAGAGGGGGGGGGGGGGGGGGGGGGGGGGAGAGCACACATCTGCTGCACAATTTTGCTAAAACCTGCATTGTGGTAATGGTAATGAAGGAATATATAACTCAGTGCAACAGTATGGCTCTGACACACACACACAAACACAAAAACACTTGCTAGTAAAATTATTTGCGTTTGCTTTGGTCAAACTATTGTCTTGGAAAATTCTTCGGCCATGGCTGAGTGAGGCCGTCAGACCACCACAGACTCTTTTCTTCTCTCCTAAAGTTTGAAATCAAACTCTCCATTCAACAAATCTTAAACAAAGGTTCATTATGCACTTGCAACATTAACACATAAACCTGAGTGATTCCCCAGGCATCAGTGACTATCGCTCTTTGTTCTGAGTCTTATATGCCATGTCGAAGTCCCTCGGGAGAGGGGGACTCTCTGCACAATAACCTTGTGCAGCATGAAAATCCCTTATCGCAGACATTACTATGGTGTCTATCAGATACATCCCATTACTTCCATCTTATGATAAAAGGATCTTGACTACTTGATTTAGTAAGTGAAAAATTAAGATTAAAGTGAGGTTTTAGTTCCTTCACTTGCTGACTGTACACCAGCTGCAGGGCCTTGCCTGGCCCACTAGGAGCAACAAGTATACTTGACAACTCAGCTTTTCTTATTTATGTGTATTGAGTGAAATTAAAACCAAAATTACATAACATACTTTGAATAAAAAGGATATGAGATTAACTATATAAAATTAAAAGAACACATAAAAATGCTTAGGGTTACACATTAACATTTCAGACTTGCGTTTCAGGCTTGACTCTGACCATTGACCTCTGCTGCAGGCCATCTTAGATTTCCTGTCTCAGCTCAGTGAGTGTGTTGGGTTAATCTTTGTCCTTGGTATGTTTAGTGCTGGTGCTGCTGCTGCTCCTGTTTGTCAGACGGAGAAGAGGAGAGAAGAAGGAGCCTCTACTGCAGGACGATGATATCAGAGACAACATCTATTACTATGACGAAGAAGGAGGTGGAGAAGATGATCAGGTAAATGATGACACAGGTTGCCACTAATTTCTTTATGCAGGTCAGATTCCCAGCATTTGGTTACTTAGAATGGTCGAAGCAGTGCACAGACTGAAGACTAAGTTTGAAAAGTCAAAAAAATATGGAACTGTGAGAAAAGAAGTGAGCTCTGTATTTGTACCAAGCTGCTTTAGCCATCACCAGCGTGACACTTCTGGAGTATTTAAACATTAGTGTTCGAGTGGTGCTGTGGGTGACAAAAGCTTGTTTTTTTTTGTTTGTTTTTTAAAATACATTTAAATTTTAATTTTTGTAAATACTTCAAAATCGCACAATTTTTGATTACATCTACAGCTTTGTTTTTCTAATAGTGCTTTTTGGTGAGCTGCTTTAACTAGTGAATTTCTGTGCGGTGGGATCAGTAAAGTTTAATTTTATCTTCATCTTATGCACATTGCAGTAATTTTCAAAGCAGTGAGTAAGGATTAGTTTCGACAATGTTCAGATGAACATACTACAAAGAGGCAGATTATGGTACTGTGCACTACAAGAGATATTACAAAAACATAGATTATGTTGATTGTAGAAATGCACAAACTGATATATTGAAACTGTTGACTGAAAACTGCAGTATCTGTGTAACCCCTCAGGATTATGATCTGAGCGTTCTCCACCGTGGTCTGGATAACCGACCTGAGGTGTTCAGGAATGATGTGGTGCCAAACTTCATGCCAGCACCTCAGTACCGGCCTCGCCCTGCCAACCCAGAGGAAATTGGCAACTTCATTGATGATGTGAGTCAAAGATTCCAGTGTTCATCCAGACTTTACATTTTAACATGGTGTAATTCAATCAGCTTATCTTTATGCATATTCATTTTTCCAAATTCTGCTAAAGCATTTTCAGAATTTGGACAATAGCAGTTTTGTTTTTTTTTTGTTTGTTTTGTTTTTTTATTGACAAAGCATTCACTTATATGTAGAGAACATGAAGACACCATGAGGTTTATTAGGGTGTTTTTATTAACAGTTTGATATTTGTTGCCACTTTCTGTGACTTTATCCTGCAATATATGAAACAGAACTTTGTACAACAGAAGTTTTATAAAATGAGAACCTCTGCTCATCTCTTAGAACCTGAAGGCAGCTGACAATGACCCAACAGCACCCCCTTACGACTCCCTGCTGGTGTTTGACTATGAGGGAGGTGGCTCTGATGCAGGAAGCCTCTCCTCCCTGAACTCATCAAGCAGCGGAGACCATGACTACGACTGCCTTAATGAATGGGGACCCCGCTTTAAGAAGCTGGCTGACATGTATGGAGGAGGAGAAGATGACATGCTGTAAATGCACTGAAGAACAATAAGGTTGTTCAGTTGTTGTGATTTATGAATGCGTTCCAGGGATACTAGTCTCAACATCAGTACAACCACAGATGTTTTTTCTGTGGGGCCTGCAGTGCAGTGCTATTAGTGTTAACAGCCACTGCTCAGACACCAGAGTATGGGTTTATTATTTTTTTTATTACGAGTGACCCATTTTGAATGTTGAAGCCTTGTCGTTGTCTGCCTGTATTTTTAGATCCCTGTTTGACTTCTAGGCTAAAGACTAAGATGCTTTGTGGTTATTTTCTGTCCATTGAGTTTTGACAGTACATCTTCAGTCTGTGTTGATGTTTTGATGTTTTCTGTGTCATGATTTTTGTGATATTTTAGCCTGCTTTGTACTAACTGGGTGACACTGGACATGCACACAAATGCTTGCAGTTGCACTGGTAATGTTTGTATGATCTAGGTACTTTACTTTTTTTTGTGTGTAGTTGTATTATTGCTATGGTTAAATTTTTCTTCTGTTTGAAAAATTAAATTAGAAATGATAGAAATTCAGGTAGATGCTTTTTTAAAATATGTTTAGTTGACATCATTACCTTGTAATGTCAATTGCTTTACAAAGTTACTGTACTACAGATGCTTTCATTTTGAATTTTTATAAAGTTATCTTAATACAGAGATGTATTTGTGAATGGTATTTTTTGTAAATTAGTAGTACTACAGCCTTGAGGTTTAAAGTGGCCATTAGAGCAACTGGCACTTTTGTGAAGTTAGAAAGAAAGCCGTTTTAACAGCCCAAATAGGACTTTCCATGTATTTTGGTTAATTGCATCGCTTCAACTGTGCTGTCTTTTAACAGATGAGCATTCAGTCCACATATGAAGAAGGACCTATAACTCCCACAGGGAGAGGTTTCTGTCTGTCTTCGTTACTTTCACCAGCAGCAGCAACCTGGTTATTCAATGTTGTTTTGGCTGTTGCTTCTGAAGTTATTTTTCCGTTTACACATGGAATCTGTAACAAGCTGCCTCTCTCCCATCTCTGCTACGAGCACTGAAACATCCTTTTACCCAACAAAGTAATATTTCACATATTGTATTGATATGTGTGGGAATGCAGACACACTTTGTGTGACTAGTATGCAGCATAGTGTGTAAAGTGTACTCCTGTATGTTTTAGACACGTGACAGGGTCACCGCTCTTCACTGTCTTTACCATGAGGGAAGGTAAAGGGAATGACAACTCCATATATGGTAATAGTCCAAATTCCTTTTCTGGAAAAGTACTGGTATTTGGAGCGGTGGCCATCAGCTATATCTATTCTATAGTTTCCCCCTATAGCTCAGATCTCTCCGTGTGTCCCATGAGGGTTGATCTCCAGAGCGCTCTGTATAGTTTTAAATAAAACCTATGATCAGCTGAACCACTCCAGACGTCTTTGTGTACTTCCTCATCAAACGGACCTGGGTAAGTTAAATGCGAACTCAACAATTTGGTGGCCCGTACTGGGATGAGGAAAATTGGACTGACTGCCTGAGGAACGCATTGACAATATACTTGGCGCCACAGACAGGTTAGCAGAAACCTTTTCATGAATTCTGCATAATTGGCATATTCTAAAATTACAATTGTCAATGTGTGAATCGGGATAGTTATAAATTTGGACGGTTTGGGGTGGTAGGTCGTCATTTCGTGTTGGATCGATTGACGAAAAAAAGAAATAAAACCGTGTTGGATCGGTAATAGAAATAAACCTTGTTGGATAGGTAATAATAGAAAAACCGTGTTGGATCGGTGGGCTTTAAGCTTTTATTCCCGGTTGTGGCGGACCCACCAGTTCCCGACGGGGGACTGGCAGAGCTGGGTTGCAAGACCCGGGGAACTGGGGAACCCCGAAATAATAAGTCATGTCGGATTGACTCATAAACAAAGGACGCTGTGTTAGATAGGTTGTGTAGAATTGTAGGTTTTAAATATTGTGCATTTGTGTGGATCTCGAGGAAGTTTGAGTGAATCTATGTCAGTGTGAATTAAGGAGTGGGGAGTGAGGACAGTAAGTGTGTGTGTGTGGAAAGCGCCAGAGATAGAGAGAGAGAGGAAGTGTAGGGGCGCGGGGTTTGTGAAGACAGAGAGAAACGCGGAAGTGAGAGAAGGTAAGGTAAGTAAGGCTCCGCCTATATTTGGTTCCCTCTACTGGAGGAAGAGGGAATTGTATTATAATTTATTTGGCTCCCTCTCCTGAAACAACTAGGGATAATAATAACTATAGATAGAGCCCCCTCTGGTGAGGAGGGGATAAATTAATAAATAAAATAAATAAATAAATAAATAAATAAAATAAGATAGAATAAAATAAATAAATAATAATAATAACAATAATAATAAACAAATAAATAAAAATAAAATAAATATATAATACAAGAATAAATGATAATAAATAAATATAAGAAGAATAATAAAGAATAATAATAGCAACAATATACAAAATAAAGATAGACCATGCATTAATTTGGAAGGCAGACTTGAATATAACAATGGAAAGACACCTGGACCAACAGGTAAGTGATGAGGAATGGGGCCCGTCTGAAAAATGGGTGAAACTGGAAACTCAGGTGCCATCAACCCTGGCGGCAGGTCGGCTGAAGCAGGGGCAGAAGAATACAAAAGAAGAAATGGAAGAACAATATAGGAAGAAGTTAATGGTTTGATTAAGGAAAAAGGAAGAAACCCACAGGATCGAGCTGCCCTGATCCCATGGATATGGGAGAAGGCACATGGACACGAGAAACGGGCCAAGGAAGCAGGAATGGAAGGAGAAAAAGCTTCCATCCTTAGTAAAGGTAAGTTCAGACAGAGAAAACAGGAAGAGGAGGCAGCCCTGCTGTGGCAGAGTACCCAGCATCTACACAAGGATAAGACATGGAAGGCCAAAGAGGGAACTGATGAGAAATTGCCGCCACCTTATTTCGTAAGTAGTCCATCTGCACCCTCGGTTCCTACTCTATATCCTGTAATAGAGATCAAAAAAGGAGAATTGCAAGTGCCTGATCTGCCTCAGCCTAGTCCACAGGTCCACACACAGAAATCAGGCTATAAAGAGTACATCGATTGGGAAACTTTGAAGTTAACTCCCTCTGGAAGTGGATGAAGCTCCCCGGATCACGCGGCAGAACCTGTTCCTTTTGCAGACAGAGCACATAGAGAGGGAGGCCCCAGGAACGTTCATATTCAAACACCTCCTGAGACGAAGGTAAGTACTGACAGGTGGACAGACCCACAGATATTAGACCGGGAAGTTTTGCTGAAGTTCACCCCACAAAGACACCCAAAGACAGGACAGATAGTCCTCTGGGCGGAAGGAACATGAGGTCCAGAGATGAAGGAGGCTGAGGAAGAAGAAATGAACGGCTCAGCTGGAAAGGTGACTGGTAAACTAGAGGATCCAGGTCCTAGTGAGAACTAATTGCCAAAAGCTCAGATCATGGGGACCCCCCAAGGGTCCCCCACCTTTCCCCAATCAGTCCACCCAATCCATTGAGAGCAGCGAGGATGAAAAGGACCGACTGGAGGACGGGGAGGTAAATCAGCATCATTCTTTAAAACCACCCTTGTTGGCTTCGGAAGGAAGTGTGAAGTATCGGCCGTATGGGCTCGGGGATGTGCAGGTGTTGGTGGATCAACTTCCCCCAGTGGCAGAGGGAGGAGGTTTGTGGCTTGGCAAATTGGACAAGCTGATCGCAGGGCAGAGATTGGCATTGGGAGACTTTAGGGCGGTTATTCAGAGGTGCCTGACCAGTATAGATGCACGAGACCTTGAGAGGGCAGCAGGGACTTTGCGCCAGCAGGATGAGAAGCCGTTTGCGCAATGGGCTGGTGACCTGAGCAGGGTGATTAGAGAAAAATATCCATTACCCACTTCATCCGCCGTGCCCAAACTGGCATGGAATTCGAAAGAAAATCCAAGGATCTTCTTGGATCAGACTAAGGAACTGTGGGTGCGTCATACTGGGTGTCATCCTGGCAAACCAGGGCCCCAGAGGGAGTGGTATAGACAGGCGGTGTTGGAGGGAGTACCGGAGAAGGTAAAAACTGCTATGTGTGACAATTCTGATTTACAGGGGGCTGACTCTGTAGTGTGGGAGAGACATCTGGTGCACCATCTGACTCGTGTTCAGCAACAACTGCAAAAGGAAGACGAGCAGAATAAGGGCCTCCAAACTCAGCTTTTAAAAAAGACAGCTGTCAGAGGCCCGGGAAAGGGTTAATTCAGAAAAAAGAAGGAGAACAACGAGGAACCAAAGAAATTGATGTGGCAATGGGGAATGGATGCTCCAGAATCCCCGGACCTGTTTCCCATACCGCCCTGGGAGCCGAATCGCCGTTTACCGGTGAACAGAAGGGGGTACAGGGGAGCTCCGAGGGGGGAAATGGATGGAGAGGATGCGGGGGGCGTGGGGGCCCACCTCGAAATGTATGCTTCCTATGTGGGGACACAGAACATTGGGTAAAAGACTGTCCTCACAGAGGTTACTTCGCCTGAGGAAGAGCCCGGGGGGGACAGGGTGCCGGTTCGTATCGTGGACGAGGTGGCCCTCCATCCTACAACATGCCAGTGATGAACTGGGGATCTCCCGTGACCTGGGATGATCCCTACCAAGAATGATACACCCCATCGAGAGGCCCGGACAGCAGTAAAACTACGGCGGATCCGCTGCTGCCCGTGATGGTCAATTACATGAAGTTGTCGTTTTTGGTCGACACTGGGGCAAAATGCTCCACTTTGAACACCACCTCAGAATCTACGCTGTCGACCCAGACTACCACAGTTATGGGCTTCTCGGGGAAGAAACAGACTCTGCCGGTGACACTGCCACTACTCACACAATTGGGCCACCAGTGCGTCCGCCACACTTACATCTACTCTCCGGGCACTCCTGTCAACCTCCTGGGCAGGGACTTACTGATCAAACTGGGGGCGACTATTCTCTGCTCCCTTGAAGGACTGAGTGTGACTCTACCAGATGGCACATGCTTGCCTTGTACCCGGTATTCTACCGGGGAATGTGCACAGTTCCTACTTAGACCCTCAGAGGAAGAGGGAGCAGATATTTACTGGGCTAAACTTTGCCCTGAACCACCAGACCAGGGAGGCATCTGGTCAGCATATCAAAGGTGGCGCCCCTGGATCTCGCTCCTTGACCCCTACGTCCCTCCCCCGGACTCTCTCCGTGTCACCCTCTTCTATGACAGGCTCCAAACCAATTGGTACAGGGGAGAGTTCGATCAGGTCGTAGGAGATTCTTGGAGCATCAATACGGAAAATATTTATGTGGCACCAGAAGGTGTGGCGGCAGCGGTGAAGCTGCTTCCGGAACAACAACCGTGGTATCAAATGGAGGAGGATTCTACACCCCATGTGTCTCTCGCACTACACCCGAGTCGTGAGGCCAAAGAATTGGGAGGTATCGTTAAGAGGGCATTGGCTCACTCAGACTGGAAGCCCACCTCAATATTGCAGGTCTCATACGCTCCCACTATACAGACTTTTATGTACTGGCGGCACCATCTGCGACTGCCTGTATACAGGCCACTAAGATAGTCTTGATGCTTCTGGCAGAGAGGGGTTTCAAGGTTAGTAAACAGAAACTCCAAACCTGTAGAAGACAAGTCTCCTTTCTGGGGCGTTAGATCTCTCAAAAGGGGGCAGGATTGTCCCCTGCCCACAGATCCACCATACTGCACCACCCCAAGCCCCTGCTGGTAAAGGACATGCTCTCCTTCCTTGGCCTTACAGGGTACAGCTGCTCCTACGTCCCGGATTTCACGAACCTCACGAGCCCCCTCCGATGGATGGTGAAAGACCAAGGTCTGAGGAACCTCTCCGCCCACCTTGTTTGGACGACGGAGGCAGAGCAAAACTTCATCCGCCTTAAACAAGAACTGGCTACAGCAGCTGAGTTGGCCATTCCGGACTATTCACTCCCATTCTTTTTGGATGTGTCTGTCACAGATGCCGTGGCCAATGGCGTCCTGTACCAGAAAAAAAAAAGGCAGCCCAAATGTGGAAGAACTTAGAGCAATGGTGGCATCCATATCCCAAAGATATGGCCAGAGAGTTGGTCAGGGAATGTGACATCTGCACCAAGTACAACACCAGACCAACAGTGAAACCAGAGATCGGTAGGTATCCACTTATCACCAGGCCTGGATGAGAGATTGTTATTGATTTCACAGATATGGGAACCACCGTTCGAGGGTACAGGTACGTACTGATGTGTGTGGAGGTGTATTCAGGGTGGCCAGAAGCGTGGCCCACCAAGAGGGAAGACAGTAATACGGTAATCAAATGCCTGATAAATTATTATATCCCCAACCATGGCTTCCCAGAGAAAATTAGGTCAGATAATGGGACGCATTTTAAGAATTAGGATTTGTAGAAAGTGGAGGCCGTGATGGGGTTGAAACATGGGTTTGGAACGGTGTATCATCCACAGTCTTAAGGAAAGGTGGAAAGGATGAATTGAATTGTAAAAATCAAATTGGCAAAAATCTGTGCACAGACCAAATTGAATTGGATTGATGCATTGCCATTGGCACTTATGTCCATCTGCTCTTCTGTTAACCAATCCACTGGGTTTACACCTTTCGAACTCCAAACAGGGAGACCTTTTCCAGGGTCCTATACCATTAGCCCAATAACCACAGTAGAGAATGAGGGTCTGTCAACCAAAGCATATTTTAACCTTTTGCAAGATCTCGTTTCAGCTTTTCCTCAACAGGTGGCGAACAAGGGGGTCTCCGGACAACAGACGGTCCCAGAAGTCGACTGAGTGCTTCTGATGGTCATCAAAAGGACGTGGTCCGAACCACACTGGACAGGACCTTATAAGGTCACGGAGAGAACATCTCACGCAGTGAGGCTGCAGGGAAAGGCGATACCTGGTACCACTGGTCGCAGTGTGTACTAGGACAACCGCCATCCAGATCCTTGACTAAGGTCCAGGAGGACCTGTAACAACATACCTCTGTCTCGGCTGAGGCAGAGAAGGACCCTCCTCAGAAAGGGGCAGAATAATCCCCGGGGAGTGAGTCAGGTATTGAGGTAGTCCACCCTCAGTCCGAAGAAAGAAGAAGCCGTCCGAAAAGGAAGGGGGTAAGAAAGAGCGCCCCTCTCCGACAAGGGCCGTGCCAAGCCTCCAGCCGACGAATAAGAGCGCCGAGGGAGGCAGCGTCGAGGGATTGTTGGTTGTGATTTTGAGCGGTGGTTTCAGCTGTAGATCTATTTAGTTTATAGTGTATGTTTAGTTATTGCCAGATAATTTAGTCAACGAGTGGGGAAATAAAAGGAGATGTTTGGATTTGGGAAGGTATTGGGGGTCTTTACGACCCTGACTGTAATGATTGTTGTTTTGTGTTTGGTTCACTATGAGTTTCGATTTTTGTATTTGTAGGCATACTGGTCACATGTGGGTGTTGCTGCATTCCCTGTATGAGATCCCTGGCGCTTCGGGTAATTTCATCCGCATTAGAGAAGCAGGACCTGAAGGTCCTCATGCCTTTATTGGCTACTGATCCTGATGATCTCAATAGTGGTGTTGCCATACTGAGGCCTATTGATGTGTGATCTCCTAGGGGAGATCAAAAGGGGGATATCAAATTTTGACATTTACATTTAACTGCCAACAATTTGTTTCTTTGATGGTAAGAAGACTGAAGATAGTACCTGAACAAACGTGGAGTCTGTTCAAGATTAGTCCACCCCTTTCTTGTCAAAATGTATATAAACTGGTCTTTTAACACAGACGGAGAGGACTTTCTGCAAGGACGTCCTCTCCGGGCCCATGATTAAACTGAGATGATTCATCACACTTGCGGTTGTTTTCTGAGAATTAGCAACTCTCAAACTTAAAGAAATTTCTACCACAGGGGCGGGTAGCCTAAAGCCATAATGTGTATGGGTAAAGCAACCTGTCAGTCATCACCACGTAGGGGTGGAACGAGACATGGATTAAAGGAGGCAGCTACTTGGTCAGTTTCACACTATTAACTACCTTAATATCTTGTGTTACAAAGCAAGTAACATAAAAAAATGGGAATATTAAGAGCGTGTTTAAACAAAGACAAGAAAGCCACAATGACAAAGGACTTCCTTTGTTGGACCTTTAGTTTTGATTTCTATGTCCTTGGTCGCCTGGTTGATTTGTATTATTAGTTGCACCTGTGTCCTGCTTTTTTTTGTCTCTCCCCCTCCGTGTTTATATTGCCAAGTTGTCCAACTGGGTTTCTGTGAACCAACTCGACCCAACGGCTGTTTAAGCTGTTCCTTGATTCCTGGTTTGTTTTCTCTGTATTCTGTCTCCCTGCGTCTCCCTGTCTCTGAGTTTTGTTTTTCCCTTTGCATCAATAAAATCTTTTTATCTGCAACCTTGGGCCCTTAAAATCCTTTTTCACATCACGCAACAGATTACTGTGGCAACAATAGTGACAATAGTGGTGCTGTTTTTTCAATAGAAGTCATGGGAGCCAGGGCTTGTTGGAGCCAATGGCTACTTCCTGTATGGATTTAAACCTGGAAGAGGGCTGGTTATGTCCACCCCTTCTGCAGTCACTGGGCATGAATAACTTTCAGCTTTCCTATGAAAATTGTTAGGAAACACTCACACTTTTTGTCACTAGGAGCTCCTCTATGTGCGAAGAGTGTTTATGAATGAATTCTACCTGCTGAAGACCCAACTAAAAACAGACCATATAGGAAGTGCAACAACATGCGTCTATGATGTATAACTTTACTGAATGCAAAGGATTTTAATTTTAATAATTTTATTTGGCTTAACGTGCATCCGCTCACTTACTTTTTAACCCTGAAACTTTGAACACTTTATATACTAAAAGGGCTATCACATATATAAAGGACACCCCACTTTTCCAAGGGCTAGATTCTGGAGACTCATATAGACACTTACAGCTTTTGTAGTTATTTCACATTATGCACAAGAAAAGTTTGGTCATCAAAGCATGAGCACGTACATGTTTGTTATGATTTGATTTTGTCAAGTATAAATTATTAATACTTCAAATATTAAAGTCATTTTTTCTTTTTTTTACTTTGTATGCATGTAGCCCAGGGGTGTCCAAACTACGGCGCATAGGCCAACTGCGGCACATGGTCCATTTTTAATTGGCCCGCAGTAGAGGTCAAGTATGTCTGATTTGCAATGAAAGTATTGCATGGATGAAGCAATTATAATGTGCGACAACATTAATTCAATTCAGTTTTATTTGTATAGTGCCAAATACAATCATCTCAAAGCACTTTACAAAAAAACAAATAAAACTCAACAAATCCCTTATGAGCAACACTTGGTGACAGTGAAGAGGAAAAATTCCTTTTAATGGGAGAAATAACCTCCAGCAGAACCAGGCTCAGTTTGGGTGGCCATCTGCCTCGAACGGTTGGGGTGAGTGGATAGATGAGAGAGAAAAGAACAGCAACAATAAACAACAAATGGACACTGCAGGTTGGTGGGGCCAGTAACTGCACATCAGCAATATACAGCTCCAGGACCAGGGACATCTGCAGAAGGTACAGAGAGAGAGGGAGAGAGCACAAAAATAGTGACATTCAATGGTGGAATATACATGTGAGGAGGAGAAGGGAAGGGAGGGGAGGTTTAGGGTAGGGGAGCTCAGCGCACCGATATAGAGTCCTCAGGCAGTCTAGGTCTATAGCAGCATAACTAAGGGATGGTGTCTAAGAGACATGATGATTTAGATGAAGCAACTGTTGACATGAATTCAGAGAGATCTATAGGAGAGAAGCAGTCTAAACATAACTGAGGTCTTACAGATGATTCAAGAGCTACTGCAGTAGAAGATTCATTTATTGCAGGTATAGGAAGCATCTGCTGAATTTTATCTCTAATAGTTGTGATTTTATTTGTAAAGAAACTCAAATTCATCACTGCTGAGAGCTAAGGGAACACTGGGCTCAACAGAGCTGTGACTTTTTGTCAGCCTGGCTACAGTGCTGAAAAGAAACCTGGGATTGTTCTTATTTTCCTCTATTAGTGATGAATAGTATGCAGTTCTGGCTTTACGGAGAGCTTTTTTATATGTTAGTAGACTGTTTTTCCAGGCTAGAAAAATTTCCTCTAAGTTTGTGGAACGCCACTTCCTTTCCAGCCTTCGCAATGCCTGCTTTAAGGTATGAATATGTAAATTATACCATGGGGCTAGTCTTCTCTGATTCACTAACTTCTTTTTCAGAGGGGCCACAGAATTACAGAGAGGTTACAGCGCTGTCAACAACATGATCAATTTGGTAGGGAGTGGGATTGAAGCAGCTGCCCTCCACTATGTTTATACTTGGCATAGATGGAATCATGTAAATAAAGATGGAATCATTTTCTTATTTATTAACAGTGTTGTCCGATAAACATCTGCTGTAGTGGAATTTTCTTCCAAACGCTGCATGATCCATCATTTTAAATTCAAAAGTTATTAAAGAATGATCTGACAAAACAGGATTTGGGGGAAAAACTATTAGATGTTCAAGTTTGACACCATAGGTCAGAACAAGATCAAGGGTGTGATTGAAACAGTGGGTGGGTTTGTTAACATTTTGAATGAAACCAATTTTATCTAATATAGAATTAAATGCAGTGCTGAGGCTGTTATTTTCAACATCTACATAAATGTTAAAATCTCCCACTATAATGACTTTATCTGATCTAAGCACTAAATCAGACAGGAAGTCAGGGATTCAGTTAAAAACTCTGAGTAAGGGACAGGTGGACGGTACACAGTGACAAGTAGAACTGGTTTTTGTGTTTTCCAGTTTGGTTGCCAGAGAGTAAGATAAAGTAGGTCAATTTGGTGATCAGTTATCAAATCATTTACTAACAGAGATTTAGATGAAAGAGACCTCATATTTAATCATCCACATTTGACAGTTCTGTTTTTCTGTTCAATAAGAGGAGTGGTCTTAATTTTTATTAGGTTTTTATGAATAACTCCTCTTCTGTTAACTTCTGATTTATTTGATTTATATGTTTGAGGGGCAGACACAGTCTCTATGTGGTTTGAGGGGGGCGGCGGCTCTAAGGAAACTGCAGAGAGGCGTTTTAGACTGAGTCTCTGCATCCCGGTCCCCACCCTGGATTGTCAGACTTTAGGTCGGCTAATAAACTCGGCCAAATTTCTAGAGATGAGAGCTGCACCATTCAAAGTGGGATGGATGCCGTCTCTCGCTACCAGACCGGGTTTTCCCCAGATAGTGGCCCAATTGTCTATGAAAGCCCACATCGTTTGCTGGACACCACCTAGACAGTCAGCGACGGAACGACGACATGCGGCTAAACATGTCATCGCTGGTCAGATTGACGATGGTTCCAGAGAAAACTACGGAGTCCGACATTAATTTAGCACCGACTCGACATTAATTTTAGTGACCTCCGATTGGCGTAACCGGTGTCATTGCTGCCGACGTGAATAACAATTTTCCCATATTTACGATTAGCCTTAGCCAGCAGCTTCAGATTTGATTCGATGTCGCCCGCTCTGGCCCCAGGAAACATTTGACTATGGTCGCTGGCGTCTCTATTTTCACGTTCCTGACTATGGAATCGCCAATTATCAGAGTCGATTTCTTAGCGGGTGTGTCGCTGAGCGGGGAAAATCTATTAGAAACGTGAACAGGCAGGTGATGAGCCGTGGGCTTCTGCTTAGGAGTACGTTTCCGTCGGACCGTCGTCCAGGCTAATTCTCCAGGCTGCTCCGGAGCTGCCCTTGGACCACTAACAGACCCTGAGTTCGGTGGCTCCACACCAGCTAACGGGGCTAGGCTAGCTGGCTTTTGTTCGAAGGTGCGGAGCCGCGCTTCCAAATCAGTGATCCTCGCCTCCAAAGCTAACAGAACCTTACACTTATTACAGGTATCATTATCACTAAAGAGGAATAACTAAACATGTGGCACACCGAGCAAGAGAGAGAGGGAGAGGCCATGTTAGCTAAGCTAACTAGCTAGTTAAGCTAACCGGTAGGCTAACGAGCGCTAAGTCAGGAAATAGCAATAAATACCGGGCAAAATAGAAAGGTACTTGACTTGTACCGGAATGTAGCAGTTAATGAATTGTTTAGAGTTTAGCTAGTTGGTTTTTAGGAGTGTTAAACTATAGCTAGTCTGTAGACGAACTATACAACACACACAACACAACACGCTTGCAAGACAAAAGTGATTCGCTTACCCGGAGAGCAACACCAACAGGGGGCGCCACCCCAACAGGGGAGTTAAAGCTTAACATTTATTAATAAGTTAATACTGACCTTAAAAGGTCAGGTGGGGAGTGTTCTGCCCTTCAGGCATTAAAATTCATTTTATAAGACGAATCTCCGTTTTGTACTCAGTTTTAAACTGACTTTTATTTTGAAATCTCATTAGCGAGTCAAACGGAACTTTTATTTTGAAACCTGCTCAAGCAGAAAAGAGCGGAAGCAGGAAGTAAACGATAGGAAAAGTCCGATCAACATGCTTAGGCAAGTATAAAACTTCAAGGACAACGTATATATATATACTTGAACTCCTGCACAGGCAACGCTGGTACGTAAGATGATTCGTTTTTGCAAGTATTGTTTAGATATGTTTGAATTGAATTCATACAACGAGAGATGTACGAAACGAAACGTTAGTAACAAGAACAGAATTTACACTGATGACGTTAATAACTTATATAAATACATACCGGTTTATTTTATTATCAGTCACTTTGAGTTTTAAAATGAAGTTTACACTCTGTTATGTTGTACGTTAATGATGCAAGACAGATAATTGTGGATTTTATTGTGTTTCTTTTCAGTTTCACTCTGTAGTCAGTATGACTTGGAGAGTGTAATTAAAGCTGCAAAATACATCAAGGACACTTCTTCTTGTCAATGAAGTTTAGCTTGCTGTCTAGCTGATGTTTCTACACCTCAGTGAGGACAGTAGCCTACAGTTGCCGTTTTTATAAAGATTTTCAACCAGACATTAACGAAGGAACAAAAATCAACGGGTGGGCATCCATTTTGTTGTTCGTTTCATCAATCAAGCCGTATTCTGCTTCAAAAATAACATTCTGAAATTAGCCATTCGCACTACAGCTGAGCTATGGGTGTGGAACATAAATCCGAATGCTTATTCAATACGCTATTGCTCTTAATTACTTTTTCAATTTTTACACATATGGAATAATGGTGGTCTAAGGTGTCATCCCATTGTAAAGCCTCCCTGTGTAATTCCATGTGGAACATAGGCACTGGGGAACATAGGAAAGACCACCATCAGGGCTGACTTTAATTGCACTTTGAACCCCCTTATTGATTGCTCCACAAAATCTGACAAGCCACAAACTAGAAAACTGCTAATAGAATTTTAATTTCATAGAGCTTTGAAGAAAACTAATTGGAATACTTGTTATTCAGGTATGCACATCTCATTCTTGTATTCATTATTCTCATATCTCAAGTCTATCTATTAGTGGTCATGCTCCCATCTCCTAAGCTTCTCCAAGTAAAGTGGCTGCAAAACCCAGAATTTATTAAATTTGTAGAAAACAAAATTAATTTTAATTTTATTTTGAGACAAATATGGATCAGGCAAGTGCGTGCATTTGATGGGAGACATTTAAAGCATAAATCAGAGGGGAAATCATTAGTTCTAAATCAGGGGAAATCACAAGTACTACAACCAAAAAGAAATGGAAATTAGAGAAAATCTTTGGAATTGATTTAAATCAAAATGATGATCCTGGAAAAACATGAACCCCTCATGAAAAAAGGAAAATCAAGGACCATGACGTTGTGCAATATGGCAGAGCCAGGGCCACACTCTGGACCCAGCACTGGGGTATGGGGTTGAATGCGAGTGCCTGGTGGCTGGCACTCTCCACACGGGGCGCAGCTGGGCAAAGCCTGAAGGTATGGACCACGACAACCTGATCTCTGGATGCTCAAACTGGCTTTACAGACATGGAATGTCACCTCCCTGGGCAGGAAGAGGCCTGAGCTTGTGCAGGAGGTTCAATTGTACTGACTAGTGTTACAGTCAGCTGTAGGATGCATTGTGTGGGAGTGTATTCTGGGTGTAATTTCAGGAGCTGGCTGATGTCTTATGCAGCGGTTATGCAGAAGTCTCTGCCTCCACCTCATCAAGAGCCGCTGGATGTGGGCAGTCACATTACATTGCATGGCTTAAAAGTCCCGTAAGTGTTAGATTCTTTCCTTTGTATTGTATTATTTAATATGATATGAGTATCGGGCAGCATGGTGGCTGAGTGGTTAGCACTGTTGCCTCACAGCAAGAAGGTCGTGGGTTCGCATCCCGGCCTTTCTGTGTGGCGTTTGCATGTTCTCCCTGTGCTTGCGTGGGTGTACTCCGGTTCCCTCCCACAGTCCAAAAAACATGCATGTTAGGTTGATTGATGACTCTAAAATTGCCCGTAGGAGTGAGTGTGAGTGTGTGAGGTTGTCTGTCTTTGTGTGTCTATATGTGGCCCTGCGACAGACTGGTGACCTGTCCAGGGTGTACCCCTGCCTTCCACCCGAGAGAGAGCTGGGATAGGCTCCAGCAGATCCCCGTGACCCTGAACCAGGAAAAGCGGGTATAGAAGATGGATGGATGGATGGATATGAGTATCCTGATTACTACCTGTAATTGGAGTTTTTGTTTCTTTTATTCTGAATGGATTGTTTTAAGTTTATTCTAATTTTGGTTTAATTGTATATATCCGTTGGAATCTATTACCAATTATTAAAAATGAGTTTAGAAATTTCGTCTCTCTTTGCCTCTCCATCTCAGTTCGCACCTGGACTAACACATAACACTAGAGATAGTCAGGCTCACCTCCACACACAGCCTGAGCTCTGGAACCCAACTCCTTGAGAGAAGCTGTCTTCTCTCAAGGGGTGGGAAGGCTACAAAAAATTTCTGCTGCATTGAAGCTTCTCAGGAGCACAGCAGCCTTCATAATACTCAAATGGAAGACATTTGGCACAACCAGGCCTCTTTCAGTAGCTGCCAGCCAAACTGAACAATCATGGGTAAAAGAGGTGACCAAGAACCTGATGTTAACTCTGACTGAGCTCCGGAGATCCTGTGTGGAGATGGGACAAAGTTACAGTAGGACAACATCACTGCAGCCCTCCACTGATCTGGGCTCACAGGACCTCAGACTGGGCCTAAGGTTCACCTTCCAACATGACAATGACCGTAAGCCCTACAGCCAAGACAACACAGGAGTGGGTTAGGGACAACTCTGTGAATGTCCTGGTCAAGCCAGAGCCCACACACATGCATGTACGCACACACACATACATACACACACACACACACAAATCCCCCCAAATAAGTAGTTAATTACTTTATGAATTACTATTAATCAATATAATTTAAATCTCAAATTTAATAACTGCTGTAACAACTGAATTTCCCCTTGGGGATTAATAAAGTACTTCTTCTATTTTGAAAATCTCTGGAGAGACCTGAAAATGATTGTCCATATGCAATCTGACCAAGCTTGAGAGGATTTGCAAAGAAGAATGGCAGAAAATTCCCTAATCCAGGTGTGCAGAGCTTGTTGTGTCATACCCCAAAAGACTCAAGGCTGTAATTGCTGTTAAAGGTGCTTCAACTAAGTGCTGAGTAAAGGGTCTGAATACTCATGTAAATGTGATATTTCAGTTTTTTCTTTTTAATAAATTTACAAACATTCCTAAAATATAACTTTGTCATTATGTGGCACTGAGTGCAGATTAATGAGAAAAAAATAAATTAAAAAAATTGTAGTATCAGGCCGCATCAAAATTGAAAAAAGTGAAGGGAGGGTTTGAATACTTCATGAATGCACTGTACATACATACATACAACAGTTAGGAGGAGTCATCAAATTGTATTATCAAGAAAAGGAATTTTGGGGCATCATTATGTTTTGTCATTGCTGTTGAAATGTTAACAATTCTGTAATGGTTTGCCTGCAGAATTAAAAAATCAATAAAAAGTCAAAACCATTATCAAAATTCAGGGTTTGAAGAATTATCCATTAATATCACTGTCCTCCCTGGTTGTAGGGCTGGGCACTATTGACATTCACTTTCAATTTCACATTTCCTTTATTTGCAACTTCACATACAAACATCTGCACACTACATATCTTGCCTTCTTCAGATTAAGCAGGAATCATTTTCTGTTCCTTGCTTTTATCTTTTCAAGTGGCATTTTAAAGCTATCAACTGTAAAGTTATTAGACAGCATATACCCACTAAGCTGAAACCATTCCACACTTTCTGCTAACTTTTTCCAACCATGAGTTTTTGTACATCCAAAACCCAAATCTAAATTATAATTTAGTTCCCAGGATGGAGGCATCATTCTGTTCGATTCACACTAGGTGTTATTCCTGTATCCACCCTCACCACCGAGACCAGGTCAGCTATTCTGGAGGGGAAGAGGCGAGACGTTTACCCATTTGTGTATGGAATTTAATGCTTATGCTTAATGGTTCTAGCCTGTTTTTCTGCTGCTCATTTTGTTTATATTAATTTCTGACTACATACTGTGATATAATGATAAGAGCTTATCATTCCTACTATTAGAGCTAATAGTAGGAAACAATCCATATTGACTAGAGGTTGAGTCATAGCAACTGGACTTCCAGTTTTTAAGTCAATACGTTTCACTAGTCATCCAAGTGGCTGCATCAGTCTAAGAGAAAGCTGGTATGGAACCTCCAATTTATCCTTCAGGTTGGTTTCACTCCACCCCTAGTCCCATAGGCTCATTAGGTAAACAATAGAAGTGAGCTCAGGTGAGAGAGTCTAAGGATCTAATGGTAGACTCGTGACCCCTCTGATCCACCAACTGGCAGAGTTTTGCCCACTGGAGTTTGTCCTCCCTGAAAGACATGTGATGTGTTCCTTAATTTCCTGGGAACAGATGAAAGGGCTGTCTGGTAGATTGAAGACAAGTTATGTCTGAGCCCTCCACCCCTGTTAAGGGAGGGAGGTAGGACTCTGGTTCCCTGCATGAATTGTGCACAGGATTACTATTTGTTGATTTAACGGAGATAATACACATTATACCCTCATATCAAAGCAGTGGATATGCAGCCAAGGTGGCATATGTGTGGCATTTGTGATATACTTTGGCTACCCATCCATCCTCATCTGTGCTACTATAGCCTTCCATATGAATCAAACAGTCAGAAGAAAAATGTAGGCCTTTTTAAAACTCTACTTTAAGTAGTGGTATTTTAATAGATCTCAGATTGTCTCCAGCAGATGTGGTAGAATTTAAACCAACAAATTTAACAAATTTCCACTTGGTTCCATTGATTCTGCAAACCTATAGCAACATGTCTGATAATAAATTTTGTGAATTCATCATCTGGCAACAGGGTCTTGTTGTCCTGAGATGACTATAGTAACATTTTATTGATGTTAAAATGTAAAAAAAAAAATTAAAAATGTCTTAAACACATATCTATAGCCCCCTGTTATATTCTGTTACCTTCCTTCTGTGTGTAATCTCATTCTGTACAAGGCCTCCTGAGATGTTGGACTTTTGCTGTGACTCCATGCTGCACTGTGAGGAAACCGCCTGATGCTGCCCATCATACTGATTTTCCAAACAGGCAAAACCTTTATTTTTAGATGTCTTCCTGTGAGTCCTGTATTTCATCTTGGGGAAGGTGTGTGATCCACTGTCTGTGGCTACCCAGCTGTGTTCAGGCCACAGGGGCTCAGTCTGAGTGGCCTGGCAGGTGGTGGCCCTCTGCAGGCGCACAGAGATTCTCTGGGCTGAGCCAGTCATCAGGGTGATGGACGGAGTGTCCAGAGTTGGACTTGCTGATGTGACAGCTGAGAATTCAAACACCTCATCCTCGTCTGAAGAAAGGAACACAGATGATTAAAGACATGGTATACATTATTGTTTGTACCAAAAATATCATAAAATAAACATCAGTTATATCTTAATATATAAGTGTGACATGAATGACCAAAGCTACACTCATATACTGAATGCACTAAATACTAACATCTCACACAGTCCACCCTCCACCTTGAAATCCCCCACCGGCCCCCAAATAATCACTCACTAATATGTGCAGTGTTTGCTGAAAATACTGGGTAACATTCATTATTTACAAGTTTTTATACTGCTTGATTATATCTATTTGTGTGCAGCTGTTTTTATATCTTTCTGTTTTCTCTTTATTCTTTTAGGGTGGCAATGCAATCTCCTTGTACTTTGTGCAATGACAATAAAAGTGCTCCCATCTATTCTATGATGAATTTTACACTTTATCTTCATTTGTTTGTGTTTTGTTTATTTGAATATGTTTTCTGAAGCTTCACTGCATGGTCATTATAAAAGATGGTCTTCAGGATATTTTTGTGTCAGTCTGGTTTACTCTTAAGTTGTTGAAGTGTTTGATGAATGAAGCTCAGTCATTTTTAGATCTGTTGTATAGAAAGGGCCCAGAGATGTGGTGAATTAGAATTCAGCTTGGTATACAACACTGACTTTGTTAGACTGTGGCAGCACATTTTGTCCCTCTAGCATGGGAACATGATGGACCAACAGTGGTTTACACCTGGTTGGCACAGCCCTTTCACATTTGGCAACATACAGAACATACAGGGTATTCAGAATATGTCCAGATCCTTTTACTTTTTGCACATATTATTGTGTTGTAGATTTAAACTAAAATTGCCATTTTTGCCCAACAGTGTGAATCTGATGAACTGAAAACATGCTTTTTGAACTTATTAAATAATTATAATTCATTAAAAATCAATCACTGAACTCTTTCATTTACAACACAATTCACTGAGTACTATTTAGAAGTGTCTTTGGGAGCAGGTAGAGGTTTGACCCTTCTCGAGCCTCTACAAGCTTTGCCCACCTGGATTTGGGCAGTTTATCTTGCTCTTCCTGGCAGATCCTCTTAAGCTCCAGCAGGTTGAATAAGAAGTCTACAACTCTTCCCAGAGATGTTGTATGAAGTTTGAGTGCAGACACTTTGCTATTTGCTCTCTGCTTTGTTTACATTCCTAAAATCTTGATTTATGCCTTTAAATGAAATCTAGATAAATCTGAAGTGCAGGTGATTGTGATGTAGTTTTGCAGGACTTTCTGGGAGTGTGCAAAATCTGACATGGCGGCGCACAGCTAAACAAACAAATCTGACAGGTTTTTTGCCCATAAAAAAGAAATCAGCGTTAGATACAGGAGGAGGAGCAGGAACCTGCTTTGTTATCACCAACATTAGGAAAATCAAGGCTGGTTTATTTATTGTCATGATTCCCTTTTGGAACCTCCTGCCAGGGACCTTTATTTTGTGTACAGTTCCTCTTGTCCTTGCACTGGTCCCTGGCAGCTTTGCGCTGATTAACCTTAATCATTTTCACCTGTTCACCTTTTGTTCTCGCTCCCTTTATATATGTCCTTCTTTCCCTTGTGTTTGTGGGAGCATTACCTGAAGTTATCAGTAGTTAGTGGATGCAGAAGTTACCTTTGTTTGTAACTTTCATAAGCCCTGGTGATCCCAGGAGAAATAAATTCTTTTTTCGTGTCCTATGCCTCTCCTCCTCCAGCACACCACCGCAACATAACATTTATATAGCAAGTGCCATGAGTGCTTTACAGAAATAAAAGACAAGTTAAAAGTACATAGGCAAAAATTAAAATAAGAAACATGTGGAACAGAAAGTAGAAAATTAACTAGAAATGAAATTAAAGGAGAATGAATGTGGAAATTTGAGAAAGTTGTTTTAAGTAAGACAGACTTACGTCGGTGTCGGTGTTTAGACGAATGTCATTTGTTACCTTGTGATAAGGTGCTACAAGGGGCCAGATTCGTTTTTTAAAAGCAAAAGTAAAATCCTCACTAAAATTTCAAGTCCACTTAAAAGAGGGTAAAATAAGGTTAAAAAGTCATATAAAGTCATTGCATAAAAATAAAAAGGATTAAAAGCTGGCAGAAGCAGGAACAAGCGTCTGCACTCTTCAGAAGAATTCAATTCAATTCAATTCAATTCAATTCAATTTTATTTGTATAGCGCCAAATCAAAATACAATCATCTCAAGGCACTTTACAAACACTAAAACTAAAAACCCAACAATTCCCTTATGAGCAAGCACTTGGCGACAGTGGAGAGGAAAAACTCCCTTTAACGGAAGAAAAAAATCTCCAGCAGAACCGGGCTCAGTTTGGGCGGCCATCTGCCTCGACCGGTTGGGGTGAGTTCTCCGGGTCTCGAAGGTGGGAGTTGAAGACCTCTCTGACAGAGGGTTCGGCCAGACGTTTTCG
This sequence comes from Mastacembelus armatus, assembly GCF_900324485.2. Classification (NCBI taxonomy): domain Eukaryota; kingdom Metazoa; phylum Chordata; class Actinopteri; order Synbranchiformes; family Mastacembelidae; genus Mastacembelus; species Mastacembelus armatus. Next base: position 47,153 of record NC_046647.1, on the reverse strand, counting down.
ACAACCTATCAAGGTAAAGTTCTAATGGTACATTAAAGCAGTTCTACTTGTCATTGTGTACCATCCACCTGTCCCTTAGAATTTTTAACTGAATTTCCAGACTTCCAATCTGATTTAGTCAGATAAAGTCATTATAGTGGGAGATTTTAACATTCATGTAGATGTTCAAAATAACAATCTCAGCACTGCATTTAATTCAATATTAGATTGAATATTTACTCACTGTTACAATCACACCCTTGATCTTGTTCTGACATATGGCATCGACATTGAACTTTTAATAGTTTTTCCCCAAAATCCTGTTTGGTCAAATCATTTTTAATAACTTTTGAATTTAAGATGATGGATCATGCAGCGTTTGGAAGAAAATTCCACTACAGCAGATGTTTATCTGACTATGCTGTTAATAAATTTAAGAAAATGAATCCATCTTTCTGGTGGTAGACTGGTGATCTAAGAGTTCTGAGGTGAGTAGCTGAACATCCGGGTAAGCGAATCACTTTTGTCTTGCAGGCGTGTCGTGTTGTGTGTGTTGTGTGGTTCGTCTGCAGACTGGCGGCAGACTAGCTGTGGTTTGGCACACCTGGGAACCGGCTAGACTTTGAACGGTTCACTGGCTGCTGCATTCCGGTGCTGGTCGGGTACCTTTCTGTTTTGACCGGTGTTTGTTGCTATTTCCTGACTTAGCGCTCGTTGGCCTACCGGTTAGCTTAGCTAGCTAGTTAGCTTGCTAACATGGCCTCTCCCTCTCTCTCTTTCTTGCTCGGTGTGCCACATGTTTAGTTATTCCTCTGCCTCCTTTAGCGATAATGATACCTGTATTAAGTGTAAGGTTCTGTTAGCCTTGGAGGCGAGGATCACTGATTTGGAAGCGCGGCTCCGCACCTTCGAACAAAAGCCAGCTAGCCTAGCCCCGTTAGCTGGTGTGGAGCCACCGAGCTCAGGGTCTGTTAGCGGTCCAAGGGCAGCTCCGGAGCAGCCCGGAGAATTAGCCTGGGTGACGGTCCGAAGGAAACATACTCCTAAGCAGAAGCCCACGGCTCATCACCTGCCTGTTCACGTTTCTAATAGATTTTCCCCGCTCAGCGACACACCCGCTGAGAAACCGACTCTGATAATTGGCGATTCCATAGTCAGGAACGTGAAAATAGAGACACCAGCGACCATAGTCAAATGTATTCCTGGGGCCAGAGCGGGCGACATCGAGTCAAATCTGAAGCTGCTGGCTAAGGCTAATCGTAAATATGGGAAAATTGTTATTCACGTCGGCAGCAATGACACCCGATTACGCCAATCGGAGGTCACTAAAATTAATGTTGAGTCGGTGTGTAACTTTGCTAAATTAATGTCGGACTCCGTAGTTTTCTCTGGACCCCTCCCCAATCTGACCAGCGATGACATGTTTAGCCGCATGTCGTCGTTCCGTCGCTGGCTGTCTAGGTGGTGTCCAGCAAACGATGTGGGCTTCATAGACAATTGGGCCACTTTCTGGGGAAAACCCGGTCTGATAGCGAGAGATGGCATCCATCCCACTTTGAATGGTGCAGCTCTCATCTCTAGGAATTTGGCCGAGTTTCTTAGCCGACCTAAAGCCTGACAATCCAGGGTGGGGACCGGGATGCAGAGACTCAGTCTAAAACGCTTCTCTGCAGTTTCCTTAGAGCCGCCGCCCCCTTCAAACCACATAGAGACTGTGTCTGCCCCTCGAACATATAAATCAAACAAATCAGAAGTTAACAGAAGAGGAGTTATTCATAAAAACTTAATAAAAATTAAGACCACTCCTCTTATTGAACAGAAAAACAGAACTGTCAAATGTGGATTATTAAATATTAGGTCCCTTTCTTCTAAATCTCTGTTAGTAAATGATTTGATAACTGATCACCAAATTGACCTACTTTATCTTACTGAAACCTGGTTACAGCAGGATGAATATGTCAGTCTGAATGAATCAACCCCCCTCAGTCATAAAAATTATCATGTTCCTCGAAGCACAGGTCGAGGTGGAGGAGTAGCTGCAATCTTCCAGTCAAACTTATTATTAAACTTTCATCCTCAGAACAGTTATAACTCATTTGAGAGCCTCACTCTTAGTCTCTCACATACAAACTGGAAAACACAAAAACCAGTTCTACTTGTCACTGTGTACCATCCACCTGTCCCTAACTCAGAGTTTTTAACTGAATTCCCTAACTTCCTGTCTGATTTAGTGCTTAGATCAGATAAAGTCATTATAGTGGGAGATTTTAACATTCATGTAGATGTTGAAAATAACAGCCTCAGCATTGCATTTAATTCTATATTAGATTCAATTGGTTTCATTCAAAACGTTAATAAACCCACCCACTGTTTCAATCACACCCTTGATCTTGTTCTGACCTATGGCATCGAAATTGAACATCTAATAATTTTCCCCCCAAATCCTGTTTTGTCAGATCATTCTTTAATAACTTTCGAATTTAAAATGATGGATCATGCAGCGTCTGGAAGAAACTTCCACTACAGCAGATGTTTATCCGACAACGCTGTTAATAAATTTAAGAAAATGATTCCATCTTTATTTGCATCTATGCCAAGTATAAACATAATGGAGGGCAGCTGCCTTAATCCTACTCCCTACCAAATTGATCATGTTGTTGACAGCGCTGTAACCTCACTGCGTGAAACGCTTGATTCTGTAGCCCCTCTGAAAAAGAAGTTAGTGATTCAGAGAAGACTAGCCCCATGGTATAATTTACATGTTCGTACCTTAAAGCAGGCATCACGAAGGCTGGAAAGGAAGTGGCGTTCCACAAACTTAGAGGAAATTTTTCTAGCCTGGAAAAACAGTCTACTAACATATAAAAAAGCTCTCCGTAAAGCCAGAACTGCATACTATTCATCACTAATAGAGGAAAATAAGAACAATCCCAGGTTTCTTTTCAGCACTGTAGCCAGGCTGACAAAAAGTCACAGCTCCGTTGAGCCCAGTGTTCCCTTAGCTCTCAGCAGTGATGAATTTATGAGTTTCTTTACAAATAAAATCACAACTATTAGAGATAAAATTCAGCAGATGCTTCCTATACCTGCAATAAATGAATCTTTTACTACAGTAGCTCTTGAATCATCTGTAGGACCTCAGTTATGTTTAGACTGCTTCTCTCCTATAGATCTCTCTGAATTTACATCAGTAGTTGCTTCATCGAAATCATCAACGTGTCTCTTGGACCCCATCCCGACTAGACTGCTTAAAGACACCCTGCCATTAATGAACTCATCTTTATTGGACTTGGTAAATTTATCTCTAGTATCAGGCTACGTACCACAGGCCTTTAAGACTGCAGTAATCAAACCTTTACTCAAAAAGCCTAGTCTTGATCCAGGAGTCTTGGCTAATTATAGACCAATATCTAACCTGCCATTGATTTCTAGAATCCTAGAAAAAGCTGTTGCTAAGCAGCTATCAGACCACTTACACAGGAATGAACTATTTGAAGATTTCCAATCAGGATTTAGAGCACATCATAGTACAGAAACAGCACTGTTGAAAGTTACCAACGATCTTCTCTTAGCCTCAGATAATGGACTTGTTTCGATACTTGTCCTCCTAGACCTTAGTGCAGCATTCGACACCATTGACCACAACATCTTATTACAGAGACTGGAGCATGTGATTGGTATCAGAGGAACAGCGTTAAAGTGGTTCCAATCCTATTTATCGGACAGATTCCAGTTTGTTCATGTCCATGATGAACCTTCCACACGAACAAAAGTTAGTTATGGAGTTCCACAAGGTTCTGTGCTAGGACCGATTCTGTTCACCCTGTACATGCTTCCTTTAGGATATATCATTAGGAAGCACTCTATTAATTACCACTGCTATGCGGATGACACTCAGTTATATCTATCTATTAAACCTGTTAACACAAACCAGTTAACCAGACTTCAAGCCTGTCTAACTGACATAAAGGCTTGGATGACCAGTAACTTTTTACTTTTAAACTCGGAGAAAACAGAAGTCATTATATTTGGGCCTAAAAATCTCAGAAATAACTTTTCTAAAATTATAGCTACTCTAGATGGCATAGCCCTGGCCTCCAGCACTACTGTAAAAAACCTTGGAGTTATTTTTGACCAGGACATGTCCTTTAACTCACACATAAAACAAATTTCTAGAACTGCATTCTTTCACCTGCGCAACATTTCCAAAATTAGGAACATCCTGTCTCAAAATGATGCAGAAAAACTAGTCCATGCGTTTGTTTTCTCAAGGCTAGATTACTGTAACTCATTACTATCTGGATGTCCTAATATCTTAATAAAAAGCCTCCAATTAATCCAGAATGCCGCAGCCAGAGTCCTGACAGGAACTAGCAAGAGAGATCATATTTCTCATATATTGGCTTCTCTTCATTGGCTCCCTGTAAAATATAGAATAGAATTTAAAATCCTTCTTCTCACATACAAATCCCTTCATAATCAAGCTCCTTCATACCTTAAAGACCTCATAGTACCATATTATCCCAATAGACCACTTCGCTCTCAGAGTGCTGGCCTACTTGTGGTTCCCAGAGTTCTCAAAAGCAGAATGGGAGGCAGAGCCTTTAGCTATCAAGCTCCTCTCCTGTGGAACCAGCTCTCAGCCTGGGTTCAGGAGGCAGACACTCTCTGTACTTTTAAGGCTAGACTTAAAACCTTCCTCTTTGACAAAGCATATAGTTAGGGCTGGCTTCAGGCAACCCTGAACCATCCCTTAGTTAGTTATGCTGCTATAGGCCTAGACTGCCCGAGGACCATCGGTGCACTGAGCTCCCCTACCCTACCCCCCCCCCCCCCCCCCCCCCCTTCTCTCCCACCTCATGTATATTCCACCATTGAATGTTACTAACCTTGTGCTCTCTCTCTCCCCTAGTTTGTGCTCTCTCCCTCCCTCTCTCTCTCTCTCTCTCTGTACCTTCTGCAGGTGTCCCTGGTCCTGGAGCTGTTTATCGCTGATGTGCAGTTACTGGCCCCACCAACTTGCAGTGTCTATTTGTTGTTTATTTTTGCTGTTCTTTTCTCTCTGCTCTATCCACTCACCCCAACCGGTCGAGGCAGATGGCCGCCCAAACTGAGCCCGGTTCTGCTGGAGGTTTTTTTCTTCCGTTAAAGGGAGTTTTTTTCCTCTCCACTGTCGCCAAGTGCTTGCTCATAAGGGAATTGTTGGGTTTTTAGTTTTAGTTTTTGTAAAGTGCCTTGAGATGATTTGTATTGTGATTTGGCGCTATACAAATAAAATTGAATTGAATTGAATTGAATTGAATTTACATCTATGCCAGGTACAAACACAGTGGAGGGCAGCTGCCTCAATCCCACTCCCTACCAAATTGATCATATTGTTGACAGTGCTGTATCCTCACTGCGTGAAACACTTGATACTGTGGCCCCTCTGAAAAAGAAGTTAGTGAATCAGAGGAGATTAGCCCCATGGTATAATTTACATATTCGTACCTTAAAGCAGGCATCGCGAAGGCTGGAAAGGAAGTGGCGTTCCACAAACTTAGAGGAAATTTTTCTAGCCTGGAAAAACAGTCTACTAACATATAAAAAAGCTCTCCGTAAAGCCAGAACTGCATACTATTCATCACTAATAGAGGAAAATAAGAACAATCCCAGGTTTCTTTTCAGCACTGTAGCCAGGCTGACAAAAAGTCACAGCTCTGTTGAGCCCAGTGTTCCCTTAGCTCTCAGCAGTGATGACTTTATGAGTTTCATTACAAATAAAATCAACAACCATTAGAGATAAAATTCAGCAGATGCTTCCTATACCTGCAATAAATGAATCTTCTACTACAGTTGCTCTTGAATCATCTGTAAGACCTCAGTTATGTTTAGACTGCTTCTCTCCCATAGATCTCTCTGAATTTACATCAGTAGTTGCTTCATCGAAATCTTCAACGTGTCTCTTAGACCCCATCCCGACTAGACTGCCTAAAGACACCCTGCCATTAATTAACTCATCTTTATTAGACTTAGTAAGTAAATTTATCTCTAGTATCAGGCTACGTACCACAGTCCTTTAAGACTGCAGTAATCAAACCCTTACTCAAAAAGCCTAGTCTTGATCCAGGGAGTCTTGGCTAATTATAGACCAATATCCAACCTACCATTTATTTCTAAAATCCTAGAAAAAGCTGTTGCTAAACAGCTATCGGACCACTTACACAGGAATGAACTATTTGAATTTTCAATCAGGATTTAGAGCACATTATAGTACAGAAACAGCATTGTTAAAAGTCACCAACGATCTTATCTCTCCTCAGATAATCGACTTGTTTCTATACCTGTCCTGCTAGACCTTTGTGCTGCAATTTGACACTATTGACCACAACATCTTATTACAGAGACTGGAGCATATGACTGGTATCAGAGGAACAGCGTTAAAATGGTTCCAATCCTATTTATCGGACAGATTCCAGTTTGTTCATGTCCATGATAAACCTTCCACACGCACAAAAGTTAGTTATGGAGTTCCACATGGCTCTGTGCTAGGACCGATTCTGTTCACCCTGTACATGCTTCCTTTAGGCTATGTCATTAGGAAGCACTCTATTAATTACCACTGCTATGCAGATGACACTCATTTGTATCTATCTATTAAACCTGTTAACACAAACCAGTTAACCAGACTTCAAGCATGTCTAACTGACATAAAGGCCTGGATGACCAGTAACTTTCTACTTTTAAATTCAGAGAAAACAGAAGTTATCGTATGTGGGACTAAAAACCTCAGAAATAACTTCTCTAAAATTATAGCTGCTTTATATGGCATAGCCCTGGCCTCCAGCACTACTGTGAAAAACCTTGAAGTTATCTTTGACCAGGACATGTCCTTTAACTCACACATAAAACAAATCTCTAGAACTGCATTTTTCACCTGCGCAACATTGCCAAAATTAGGAACATCCTGTCTCAAAATGATGCAGAAAAACTAGTCCATGCATTTGTTACCTCAAGGCTAGATTACTGTAACTCATTACTATCTGGATGTTCCAATATCTCCATAAAAAGCCTCCAATTAATCCTGAATGCCACAGTCAGAGTCCTGACAGGAACTAGCAAGAGAGATCATATTTCTCCTATATTAGCTTTTCATCATTGGCTCCCTGTAAAAATACAGGATAGAATTTAAAGTCCTTCTCACATACAAATCACTGAGTCTGGTTCTGCTGGAGGTTTTTTCTGTTAAAGCGAGTTTTTCCTCTCCACTGTCTCCAAGTATTTGCAGAATGGGAGGCAGAGCCTTTAGCTATCAAGCTCCTCTCCTGTGGAACCAGCTCCCAGCCTGGGTTCATGAGGCAGACACTCTCTGTACTTTTAAGGCTAGACTTAAAACCTTCCTCTTTGACAAAGCGTATAGTTAGGGCTGGCTTCAGGCAACCCTGAACCATCCCTTAGTTATGCTGCTATAGGCCTAGACTGCCCGAGGACCATCGGTGCACTGAGCTCCCCTACCCTAACCCCCCCTTCCCTTCCACTCTCTTCCTCTCCTCTCACCTCATGTATATTCCACCATTGAATGTCACTAACCTTGTGCTCTCTCTCTCCCCTAGTTTGTGCTCTCTCCCTCTCTCTCTGTTCTCTCTGTACCTTCTGCAGGTGTCCATGGTCCTGGAGCTGTATATCGCTGATGTGGCTTCGCCTAGAAATTCTGTCCATAAAAGTAATGAACAGAACCGGTGACAAAGGGCAGCCCTGCCAGAGTCCAATATGTACTGGGAAGCGGTCTGACTTACTACCGGCAATGCGAACCAAGCTCCTGCTCCGTTTGTACAGAGACCGGATAGCCCCCAGCAAAGGGCCCCGGACCCCATACTCCTGGAGCACCTCCCACAGGATGTCACGAGGGACCCAGTCGAATGCCTTCTCCAAGTCCACAAAACACATGTGGACTGGTTGGGCAAACTCCCATGAACCCTCGAGCACCCTCGAGAGTGTGTAGAGCTGGTCCAGTGTTCCACGCCCAGGACGGAAACCGCATTGTTCCTCCTGGATCCGAGGTTCGACCACCGGCCGGATCCTCCTCTCCAGCACCCTGGCATAGACCTTCCCCGGGAGGCTGAGGAGTGTGAATTGTTGTTTTGTGGTAGTTATTTTAAGGTGAACAGCCTCTTGTATTTCAATACCCATTACAGGTTTTTCAGTGCTGTGTTGAATTTCAAAGCCTGTCTAATGCTGTTGTGTACGAGTCTCACTGCATATAGTAGGCCATATTTCCCTTTGATTTCACAGCAGCTCTGTGGCTTTACTGCAGAGTGCCCTTCATTTTGCTATAGTTGGCGGGTAGTCAGGAAAGATCTGAACAGTTTTACTTGATATCAAAGGTTTTTTGCCACAGCCACTTTATGAAGAATATGTTCAAGACTGTGATAATAGTGCAGTCGAAATGAATGAATAAATAAATAGTTGTGGAGGTTCAGAAGAAGTTGGCCATTGTTGGATGTGCCCTGTTGATGAGGGGGTTTTCTCGTCTAGGAAAAGGATTTCTTTTTCTTTTTTTTCCACTCCGAAATCCCAAGGCTAGCTAAGGCTAGCCACTCATTGCTAATGCTTGAAGTGGGAAGTAGCGTTCTTTTCTATTTCTTTACCCGTGTTCTTCATTGACGAGGATGTTGTTTGAGATTAGAAATGGCCAGCTGTAGGTCTTTTTTTGTTGTGGCAGATCATTGTATACTCACTGTCCACAGTGGCACAAATGTCATTCAAAACCTAGGTTATTTCACCTGAGTGTCATAATGGCTGCTAGGATGGCTTGGTTGGGGGGTCTTCCTCTTTCCCATGTGGCTTGTCTGGCATTTCATATTCGGGCGAGTGCGGCCAATATCAAACATGTCTGATATTTACGATACCTGGGGGAGCTTCAACAGAATGCCCTCAATAGCCAATGAGAGCGGGCATCCCGGAAAATGTCACCAATCACCAACTATCAAACATGATAGCAAATCAAAACAAAACCAGCACATTGCAGACATGCTTGTTGAATCACGCAATATAATATCTCATTATTTTGACTTAGGAGGTCATTTTATTCTTCATCCCAGTCGTGGAAACAGGCTTCCATAGTTCAGCATGTTTTGTAGCTGTAGCTGAAAATTACCTTTACAGGTGGGTAGTGCAGGGCTGCTGGGCAGTGAGCTGTGGGTCAGTCTGGCAGGGGAAACACTGCCCACTGAGCTGGACCGAATCAGTTTCCTACAGGCCAAAACCAACAGCTCCCGACATTGTTTATGACAGTTAACACCACAGTCTGTGAAGTAAATAAAGATATATCAACTTACATTCAGGCCTAAACTGCTCCAGTTTTTATTGAAAGCAGTGTGAACATGTCCTAAAAATGTCTAAAAATTTAAAATCAGTTGTATAAGACTGCAGGTTTGTTTCTGTTTGAAAACAATACAGAGAAGAATACAATGAAAATGTACCTTTGCACTTGTAGCCTTGTTTGATGATTCCCCAGAGCTGCAAGTCACAGAAATAACAGGAAGGAGGAAGGTGGGTACATAAAAGATAAAAAGTAATTTCAGATAATAAAGAAAGGTAGTATATTTTAGCAACCACTAATTAAGTCAAAACCAGGGTTTAATCCTCCATAACATAATCCAAATGTAATCCTGTGTCTCTGTTAAAGGCAGGAGGTATGGTTTTTAGTGCAGCTGTTTGATCCAATGCAGGCCAGTCAATTTAATGAAATTCTAAACTTTCAGTGTTTGCTGGAAAAATAAGGAGGTATGAATAGTGCAGTAACAGAATGGTAGAAATACATACAAATCCGGCACAATGTTCACAGAAGGTGGGCTTCAGGTATGTCATCTCCTGGAAGTTGTGGATGAACCCTGGTCCCATCTTACACTGCAGCAGTGGGTTAGCCCGCAGGAAGTATGCTATCATCTCATCTTTGCTGATCAGTCCATCTCTGACAGAAAGACAAAGAAAAAAGAAGAGTAAGGAAAGAAAGACAAAGAAGAGAAGAAAAAGTCATTGACAGGTATTCCACGCTGAAGAGGTCAGTCTTTATATGCTTTTCTAATATCCCTTTTCCATTACACAGTTTTAGCACTACTTGGCTCTACTCTACTCAAGTCAACTCTGTTTAGGTCATTTTCCATTGACAACTGAGTACCACCTCAACTTGGGCGGGTTTGTCATAGCACGGTGACATGAAACTGAAATGTCTGCACGTCCTTGTAGGCCCACGGTGTTTATTTTGCGAGTAGGGTTAGTCATTTGCCTCACTAAAGACAATAAAAATGGAAAACAATTGGTCTCTGTTGCCAGTTTTTAAAAATGGCAGGTTTAATTCTTGTGTTGGATGCGGTCAGACTTTGTGCTTATGACTCCTCTAGTGATGTCAACCCATCTCCAATCAGTGGCCTGCAGTCTGTTGAAGTCACATTTTCATATCAGTTTGATTAGAGATCATTTCCATTAGGAAAGCTCCCCCCAAAAAATGAGTCAAGTTGAGCCAAATAGTGCAAGTGGGAAAGCCCCCCAAAAAAATTACAGTACTATAGAAAAGGAGTGTGTACTCCCTTAAATTATCCCTGTAATTGCTTCTTTAACACAGTGGTTCTCTACCTGTGCTCATAGCTAGGACAGGAAAATGTAGGAAAATGTAGCTAAACAATTCTCACTGCAGGTTATTTGTCAGACCACCTGGGGTTGTACCACTGGTGCTATGCAAACCACTGACTGGAAACCATTGTTTCAGCAAGCCAGGTCCTCATACCGTGACAAGGTTGGACTAAGCATTTGAATATCTTTGAGATAACCTTATCTTTTGTACACTCACTGATCTTTGTCCAAAACACAGAAGGAGTCAATGAAGGGAAAGTTAGCAGCAATGCTCTCAAAGTCCTCTTGAGAAATATAGCCATCGTGGTCATGGTCATAATTCCTGAATACAGACTTCCCAAAGCCAGACAAGAAACAGATTACACACACAGACACACAGCAGTTCCAATCCAACCAGTTGTTGCTTTTTGTGCATTTGAAAATGGGTTTTGTTTACTCACGTCCACCACCTTCCTGATGTGTTTATTGACCATAGAGGGGTCTGGTTTGGTGACACCAGAGGCCCAGTCTAGTGGGGCCAGTGGCTTGTTGGAAGTTGTTGGAGAGATAGGCTGTGAAGAAGGATGCACATACAGAGGACTTACTGCAGATGAACAAATATGTTAACCACACCATATTTTTTATGCTATGCATGTTAAATTACATCAAAGGTTGAAAGTTGTCAACAGGTAGTGTTGCACCACATAGCAAATACGTCTTTACCTTATAAACCTTTACCTTTATCTTATAAACCTTATAAACCTGGTATAAGTATCAGACCTAGTGAAACTACATAAACCCATTGTGGATTTATGCTGCAACTTACCAGTGATTTGGAGTTACGTGGTTCCCTTAGCAATGACAGCTCATAAATCTCGTCTTCTGTGTAATAAAGGTCTAAAGAAAGCTAAAAAAAGCCAAGATGTTTGACATAATCAGTTCAAAATGATTACACAATTGAATATGGCAAGCCTTTATTTATGGTAATAGACTACTAAATATTTGTGATAAATCACACTGATATCTGCTGAGAACACAAGGTTCTCTTTGTAACACATTCATTTAGATCAATATTTTCAGCTTACAGCTGCATTGTGTACAGTAGTAATTCCTCACCGTTAGCAGGTAGACAAGATCCATGTTGGGCTCGACCTGGGCGAGTGCACTCTGCAATGACACCAATTCATTGAAAGTCATGTAGAGCTGATTCATCTTCACCAGGTTCACCTTATTACTGTCGCTGACCCAATCAGGAAAGACCACATGCACTGCAATCAGATCCTTCAAGTGCACGCCAAGGATAGGGATTTTAAAGCCCTGGCACTCACTGAAGGCCTTTCGGTAGCAGGAGTAGTTGTTACTAGAAGAGACCAGCTCTGTCATCTCGTTCCAGATCTGAAGAAGGAGGGGCGGAAGTTATGGTAGTACATGGTAGCCAAAACCAAAAGATTGTTCATGTGGTGCATAACACAACTGTTTCAAAAACAATGTGAAACAGACATTACAGAGGTTAACTGACATGCAGCTGGTCTGTGTCAGTGAATTTGAAATAAAATATTCATCACAAGAAAGGAGACTGGACTAGATTAGGACTGAATTATAATAAATTTAAGTCACCAAAGAACTCAGATGTCATGGAGTGGGATTTCTGTTTCCTGTATGGACTTTTATTTTGGTTTTGGGTTTCCTGTATCTCCAGGTCATAGGAAGCTTTGTGTTCATCATCTGAATTAGTGTCACCTATGTCCTATAAGTCTTGTGTTCCTAATGTATATATATATATCCTGATTTCCTTTGTTCTTTGGTGGAGTCTTAACCTTATGTTTGTCTGTGTCATGCCCTTGTGAGAGGAGATTAAAGTTTTGTTTACGAGTGGTGGAGTCTGTGTGTCTGCCTGTCCACGCCGAGTGGCAGTTTGTTTACAGACAGAGTGTGTTTTTTGTATGTGTTCGAGCCTGGTGGATCCATGCAAATAAAGACTGTTTGTCCTGCATTTGGGTCTAGCGCCTCTTCATCCTTCACCCAACCCACCTCATAACATTCAATTCAATTCAATTTTATTTGTATAGCGCCAAATCACAATACAAATCATCTCAAGGCACTTTACAAAAACAAAAAAACCCAACAAATCCCTTATGAGCAAGCACTTGGCGACAGTGGAGAGGAAAAACTCCCTTTAACGGAAGAAAAAACCTCCAGCAGAACCGGGCTCAGTTTGGGCGGCCATCTGCCTCGACCGGTTGGGGTGAGTGGATAGAGCAGAGAGAAAAGAACAGCAACAATAAATAACAAATAGACACTGCAGGTTGGTGGGACCAGTAACTGCACATCAGCGATATACAGCTCCAGGACCAGGGACACCTGCAGAAGGTACAGAGAGAACAGAGAGAGAGGGAGAGAGCACAAACTAGGGGAGAGAGAGAGCACAAGATTAGTGACATTCAATGGTGGAATATACACGAGGTGGGAGGAGAGGAAGAGAGGGGAGGGGACGGGAGAGGGGGGGGTTACGGTAGGGGAGCTCAGTGCACCGATGGTCCTTGGGCAGTCTAGGCCTATAGCAGCATAACTAAGGGATGGTTTAGGGTTGCCTGAAGCCAGCCCTAACTATATGCTTTGTCAAAAAGAAAGGTTTTAAGTCTAGCCTTAAAAGTACAGAGAGTGTCTGCCTCCTGAACCCAGGCTGGGAGCTGGTTCCACAGGAGAGGAACTTGATAACTAAAGGCTCTGCCTCCCAGTCTGCTTTTGGAAACTCTGGGAACCACAAGTAGACCTGCACTCTGAGAGCGAAGTGGTCTATTGGGATAATATGGTACTATGAGGTCTTTAAGGAATGAAGGAGCTTGATTATGAAGGGATTTGTATGTGAGAAGAAGGATTTTAAATTCTATTCTATATTTTACAGGGAGCCAATGAAGAGAAGTCAATATAGGAGAAATATGATCTCTCCTGCTAGTTCCTGTCAGGACTCTGGCTGCGGCATTCTGGATTAATTGGAGGCGTTTTATGGAGATATTGGGACATCCAGATAGTAATGAGTTACAGTAATCTAGCCTTGAGGTAACAAATGCATGGACTAGTTTTTCTGCATCATTTTGAGACAGGATGTTCCTAATTTTGGAAATGTTGCGCAGGTGAAAGAAGGCAGTTCTAGAGATTTGTTTTATGTGTGAGTTAAAGGACATATCCTGGTCAAAAATAACTCCAAGGTTTTTTACAGTAGTGCTGGAGGCCAGGGTTATGCCATCTAGAGTAGCTATAATTTTAGAAAAGTTATTTCTGAGATTTTTTGGCCCAAATATAATGACTTCTGTTTTCTCTGAGTTTAAAAGTAAAAAGTTACTGGTCATCCAAGCCTTTATGTCAGCTAGACAGGCTTGAAGTCTGGTTAACTGGTTTGTGTTAACAGGTTTAATAGATAGATACAACTGATTGTCATCTGCATAGCAGTGGTAATTAATAGAGTGGTTCCTAATGACATAGCCTAGAGGAAGCATGTACAAGGTGAACAGAATCGGTCCTAGCACAGAGCCTTGTGGAACTCCATAACTGACTTTTGTTCGAGTGGAAGGTTCATCATGGACATGAACAAACTGGAATCTGTCCGATAAATAGGATTGGAACCATTTTAACGCTGTTCCTCTCATAGCAGTCACATACTCCAGTCTCTGTAATAATATGTTGTGGTCAATAGTCTTGAATGCAGCACTAAGGTCTAGGAGGACAAGTATAGAAACAAGTCCATTATCTGAGGCTAAGAGAAGATCGTTGGTGACTTTTAACAGTGCTGTTTCTGTACTATGATGTGCTCTAAATCCTGATTGAAAATCTTCAAATAGTTCATTCCTGTGTAAGTGGTCTGAAAGCTGTGTTTTTCCAGTTTGTATGTGAGAAGCTAAGAGTGAGGCTCTCAAATGAGTTATAACTGTTCTGAGAATGAAAGTTGAATAATAAGTTTCAGTGGAAGATTGCAGCTACTCCTCCACCTCAACCTCTGCTTCGAGGAACATGATCATTTTTATGACTGAGGGTGGTTGATTCATTCAGACTGACATATTCAAGTCATTTACTAATAGAGATTTAGATGAAAGAGACCTAATATTTAATAATCCACATCTGACTGTGTTTTTCTGTTTAATAAAAGGAGTGGTCTTAATTTTTATTAGGTTTTTATGAATAACTCCTCTTGTGTTAACTTCTGATTTATTTGATTTATATGTTCGAAGGGCAGACACAACCTTTATGTGGTATGAGGGGGGTGATGGCTTTAAGAAAATTTCAGAGAGGCGTTTTAGACTGAGTCTCTGCGTCCCGGTCCCCACTCTGGATTGTCAGACTTTAGGTTGGCTAATAAACTCGGTCAAATTTCTAGAGATGAAAGCAGCACCATTCAAAGTGGGATGGACGCCATCTCTCGCTATCAGACTGGGTTTTCCCCAGAAAGTGGTCCAATTGTCCAACATCAGATCAACTACAAAGTAAATAAAAAGTAAGATCTAGAAAATGACATGACATATTAGTCTGCTGTGTCTGTACCGGATCGATAAGCAGCATCATTAAGACTAGCGGTATTGTTAAAATCTATCCCTTTTCATGCCTTCATGTGTTTTTTTTTTTGATGATACATTCATGTACAGTGGACTCAACACAGGTTTCATTGTGTTGATTGATTCCATTTAAAATATGTTACGTGTTGGGAAAGAGAGGGACTAGAAGCTGGACAGGGATCTCATCGAGGATGTCTTCGTCAGGACACTGAAGTTCTAGAGTCCGCAGCTTCCTCCTCGGGCGGTGCTGTGGGTGTCAGGGAGGTGAGGCTGGAAACTCTGGCGAAGGACCAACCTGGAGCCCAGGCAAAGGACCGGCCTGGAACCCATGCAAAGCCGTGGGTTCATGCAGCTGGCAGGAAACCACGGGCAGGGAGGCAGAAGACTCTGGCATGAAAGCCCCCCCCATGTGGGCAAGACGTCGCCAGGGCTCGCAGGAGTGCTGGGACTGGATCAGAGGGCATTGAGTTCAGGTTGGGCAGCATTGGGCTCTGGCTGCAGCACTGCACCGAGCTCTGACTGCTGCTCTGGCTGCTGCACTGGCTGCTGCACCACACTGGACTCTGGTGAACATCTAGTTGGAAACTCAGGTGAAGGGCTAGCTAGCTCCAAGGAGCTTAGGCAACTGAAGGATGACCTTAGCGGTGACGCCTCCGTCGGCCCACTGAGGACCAGGATCCTGGAGAGTGACCTCAGCGGGGACGCTTCTGTTGGCGCACCAACGACCAGATCCCTGGAGAGAAGCCTCAGTGGGGACATAGCTGTCGGGTCAGGATCCTGGAGAGTGACCTCAACGGGGATATGCTAACACGCCGAGACTCTGGGTGTGAGAATTGGAGGCTCTGGTGGCGAAAAGGCAGCTCTGGGTACCGGCAAGAAGGCAGCTCTGGGCACCGGCGAGAAGGCAGCTCTGGGCTCTGGTGAAACAGTTCTGAACTCAGGCTGGAAATCCAGAGAAGTGGTTTACCCCTTCCGGTGACGCTGCTGCCAGCGGCAAAGCTGCAGGACAGGGACCTCAGGCTGGGGAATTGGGAGCTCAGGCTGAGGGAAAGGGAGCTCAGGCTGATGGAATGGGAGCTCAGGCAGCGGGAGTGAGAGCTCAGGCAGCGGGAGTGAGAGCTCAAGGCTGAGGGAGTGAGTCTGGCAGGTAAGTTGGAGACTCCGGCACTCTGGCACTCCCATGCGACCGTCGCATTGCAGTGTGCAGCTGGCAAGGGGAAAGGTTCCAAGGAGCCAGGACCACCAAGGACCGAGCCTTGCGCTCCTGCCAGATGGCGCGCCCTTCTGCCAGTGTCAGTGACTGGGGAGCCAGCATCGACGGCTGGTAGGCCGGCGGTGAAGCCTGGAGAGCTGGCTGTGAGGAGTTGAGAGCCGGCGAGGAGGTGTGGAACGTTGGCGAGGAGGAGTTAGAAACCGGTGGCAAGGAGAAGAGCCTGAGGGTGCCTGAGGTGGACGCATCTGGGTAATCAGGCCTGGAGGACGAGTTGAAAGGCACGGAGTGGCCCTGACAGGAATTCCTGCTCCCACGTCCTCCCGTTGCAATCCGCTAGGTTCATTGCTGGCCAGTTCATTCTGTTATGTGTTGGAAAAGAGAGAAGAACCTACACGCAGGATCTGGAAAAATTAAACGGAAGACTTTATTTAATGTAAGTCTCTTAAACTTAAAGCGTCTCATGAGACAGATATCCAATTGAAAAGGCAGGCAGTCCGGGATCTCAGTAGCCACTACTGTGGGAAGAACCTTCTGAGCTGGGGGAGAAGCCACCAGGAAGGAGGTTTGGGAGGCCAACAGCAGGTAAGGATAGCTAGGGAGAAGGCACGGCCACTGCAGTAAGCAGATGAGCTGGCTGGACTGCTGAGGCAAAAGGGCTGGTATTGCCGAAGACGCCAGGTTCATACTGCTGAGTGGAACAAGGAGTCTATATAGTGGCGGTGTGTAACTGGGGACAGGTGCATCTTGTCAGCATTGTGATTCCCGGCGGCACACCTGAGAGTCAGACAAACAACCAAGGGAGACAGAGAAAAAGAGAAACAAAGGGTATCTGGGGAGGCAGGTACTGCCGCCTCATGACAAAATATTTTCAAATCTTGTCACTTTTATGCTGACAGTAGATCATGCCTTCATATATTTTTATCAGTAACATTCAGCTTCATGCAGTCACTCCCACAATTTCTGAAAACTGCCCTTTTGGCATGTCATTCTTTCTTGACTTGCTTCAGTCATTTCTGAAATGATTTAGTGTGAGATCATTACAAGTGAAATTCAGACAGACGTCTCAGTCTTGTGTTGACTGATGGGACTCGGTTCATGTCTGATTTCACAGGCCATTCAGAAATGTAGAAAACTTTTTTGTTTTGTTCACAATGAATTAATTCATTTTTTACATGCTGGTTTTCTTTAGTTGTTTACAGAATAAATATAGTTTTTTACTCTGAGCAGATGAAATGACTTGGAAGCCAATAGAAACTGCAGTGATTAATATTTGTATATAGGTTTTAGATAGTGTGTTCTATATTTGTATAGCAGTCACATTTGTGGTCAAAATGTTTTGCTAGTAAAAAGATAAAGCATTTTTTTACAATTGACCTTGTGTATGGGATTTTATTTTTTAAACTTCTAAAAGGTAAATGAGATCTTTGATTTTCGTCTGACATGAAAAGTCTTGGCTGACAAAAGGTTGGTGACCACTGGTCTACACTAAATTAGAAAACCTGTTTCTACCTGGAAGGAAACATTCTCTGGAATTCTTCAGTGTTCATTTCTACATGTAAAAGGATGGTGTGTATGTCATTGAAATGTCATCCTTCACCCTTAAAAGCATCATCTCCAAACACATTATTCTTATTTTATTCTTTTGCAAGTATAGTCTACTTCTCAATTTACATTAAAATGCACCAAAAAGCTGGTATTTGACCTACCTTCACAACTTCTGGAGCCAGGTAAGAGTGAGTCTCCTTAAGTCGAGAAATGGAGCTGTGACTCAGGCCCCCCACCACTGCCATCAGAGTGTTGAAGTTCTGCAGCTGCAGAAGTTTCTGATGAGAGTGAGATTTGAATTTTCAAAGACGTCACAATAGACAAACAATGCGTTTAAGCTGATAATGCACAAACAATTCTAATTTCATATGTCTCTAAACACACCATTTATAGTGCTGGTGGAAATAGTAATTGGAATGGCTGGTCAACTGTCCTTTTGGCAGCGGTGATTTCAAGCTCCAGTGGCTCTAGTTCAGATTTGTGCAACATTCAAGAGGTATTTTGGACCACTCCTCTTTACAAAATTGCTTCAGCTCAGACACATTTGCAGGATGTCTGTTTCTCTGGATTGAAGTACATATAGAATGATGTATCTTCCAAAAGCCTACTAGAAGATGTGAATGCAGCATTAACAATCCTTACGGCTGCTGTCAGTGAGACCAACAAGCTGATTAACACTACAGCAATAGTCAGTTCAGTTCACAGTAGGACTGGATGAACAAAATGCAAAATAAAATGAAAATAATCTGCATGGAACCGTGTCCTTCCAGTCTTACCTGAGCCACATGGATGTATTTAGTGATGACCACCGCACGGATCTGAGGTGTTAGCCTGCTTAGCACCATGAGCTGGACCCACTGTGAGACGCCATTGAACAGAGCAATGGAGCGCTCCAGGGTCGGGTTGTCCACCAGGCAGCCCTGGATCACATAGCTTTGGTAATCGGTGAACTGGTGCAAGACGGAATTGCAAATCAAGTGTCAATTTTCAATCTTATCATCAGGGTTCTAGCACTTGTTATTGCATTTAACAACAAATGTCATACTAATTTTGCTTTTCTTGGTAATTTTAAGAAGCAGTTCGGAGGGTGATGGTGAGTATAAGTGTTGGTAATATCAAAATTAACAGAATTGATCCCCTTAGCAAATTTTTTGATGTCATGGCTCTTTTTTTATTTTAGATTTCATATCCTGTTTGCAAAATTCATATTTGGACCTCACAAATGTGCTTGAGGAAAGTTAATGGAATTTCCTGTGGGAAGACCTGATGGTCACCAAATTGACCTACTTTATCTTACTGAAACCTGGTTACAGCAGGATGAATATGTCAGTCTGAATGAATCAACCCCCCTCAGTCATAAAAATTATCATGTTCCTCGAAGCACAGGTCGAGGTGGAGGAGTAGCTGCAATATTCCACTCAAACTTATTATTAAACTTTCATCCTCAGAACAGTTATAACTCATTTGAGAGCCTCACTCTTAGTCTCTCGCATCCAAACTGGAAAACACAAAAACCAGTTCTACTTGTCATTGTGTACCGTCCACCTGTCCCTTACTCAGAGTTTTTAACTGAATTCCCTGACTTCCTGTCTGATTTAGTGCTTAGATCAGATAAAGTCATTATAGTGGGAGATTTTAACATTTATGTAGATGTTGAAAATAACAGCCTCAGCATTGCATTTAATTCTATATTAGATTCAATTGATTTCAATTGGTTAATAAACCCACCCACTGTTTCAATCACACCCTTGATCTTGTTCTGACCTATGGTGTCGAAATTGAACATCTAATAGTTTTTCCCCCAAATCCTGTTTTGTCAGATCATTCTTTAATAACTTTTGAATTTAAAATGATGGATCATGCAGCGTTTGGAAGAAAATTCCACTACAGCAGATGTTTATCCGACAACGCTGTTAATAAATTTAAGAGTATAAACATAGTGGAGGGCAGCTGCTTCAATCCCACTCCCTACCAAATTGATCATATTGTTGACAGTGCTGTAACCTCACTGCGTGAAACGCTTGATTCTGTGGCCCCTCTGAAAAAGAAGTTAGTGAATCAGAGAAGACTAGCCCCATGGTATAATTTACATATTCGTACCTTAAAGCAGGCATCGCGAAGGCTGGAAAGGAAGTGGCGTTCCACAAACTTAGAGGAAATTTTTCTAGCCTGGAAAAACAGTCTACTAACATATAAAAAAGCTCTCCGTAAAGCCAGAACTGCATACTATTCATCACTAATAGAGGAAAATAAGAACAATCCCAGGTTTCTTTTCAGCACTGTAGCCAGGCTGACAAAAAGTCACAGCTCTGTTGAGCCCAGTGTTCCCTTAGCTCTCAGCAGTGATGAATTTATGAGTTTCTTTACAAATAAAATCACAACCATTAGAGATAAAATTCAGCAGATGCTTCCTATA
Source organism: Mastacembelus armatus (assembly GCF_900324485.2). Taxonomy (NCBI): domain Eukaryota; kingdom Metazoa; phylum Chordata; class Actinopteri; order Synbranchiformes; family Mastacembelidae; genus Mastacembelus; species Mastacembelus armatus. The sequence continues at coordinate 26,863 of NC_046647.1, read as the reverse complement.
CCTGCAATAAATGAATCTTCTACTACAGTTGCTCTTGAATCATCTACAGATGACTTACAAGACCTCAGTTATGTTTAGACTGCTTCTCTCCCATAGATCTCTCTGAATTTACATCAGTAGTTGCTTCATCGAAATCATCAACGTGTCTCTTAGACCCCATCCTGACTAGACTGCTTAAAGACATCCCTGCCATTAATGAACTCATCTTTATTAGACTTGGTAAATTTATCTCTAGTATCAGGCTATGTACCACAGGCCTTTAAGACTGCAGTAATCAAACCTTTAAAAAGCTGTTGCTAAGCAGCTATCAGACCACTTACACAGGAATGAACTATTTGAAGATTTTCAATCAGGATTTAGAGCACATCATAGTACAGAAACAGCACTGTTAAAAGTTACCAACGATCTTCTCTTAGCCTCAGATAATGGACTTGTTTCTATACTTGTCCTCCTAGACCTTAGTGCTGCATTTGACACCATTGACCACAACATCGTATTACAGAGACTGGAGCATGTGACTGATATCAGAGGAACAGCGTTAAAATGGTTCCAATCCTATTTATCGGACAGATTCCAGTTTGTTCATGTATGGTTCATGTATCTGCATAGCAGTGGTAATTAATAGAGTGGTTCCTAATGACATAGCCTAGAGGAAGCATGTACAAGGTGAACAGAATCGGTCCTAGCACAGAGCCTTGTGGAACTCCATAACTGACTTTTGTTATCCCATGATGAACCTTCCACTCGAACAAAAGTCAGTTATGGAGTTCCACAAGGCTCTGTGCTAGGACCGATTCTGTTCACCTTGTACATGCTTCCTCTAGGCTATGTCATTAGGAACCACTCTATTAATTACCACTGCTATGCAGATGACACTCAGTTGTATCTATCTATTAAACCTGTTAACACAAACCAGTTAACCAGACTTCAAGCCTGTCTAACTGACATAAAGGCCTGGATGACCAGTAGCTTTTTACTTTTAAACTCAGAGAAAACACAAGTCATTATATTTGGGCCAAAAAATCTCAGAAATAACTTTTCTAAAATTATAGCTACTCTAGATGGCATAACCCTGGCCTCCAGCACTACTGTAAAAAACCTTGGAGTTATTTTTGACCAGGATATGTCCTTTAACTCACACATAAAACAAATTTCTAGAACTGCCTTCTTTCACCTGCGCAACATTTCCAAAATTAGGAACATCCTGTCTCAAAATGATGCAGAAAAACTAGTCCATGCATTTGTTACCTCAAGGCTAGATTACTAGATTATTATCCCAATAGACCACTTCACTCTCAGAGTGCAGGTCTACTTGTGGTTCCCAGAGTTTCCAAAAGCAGACTGGGAGGCAGAGCCTTTAGTTATCAAGCTCCTCTTCTGTGGAACCAGCTCCCAGCCTGGGTTCAGGAGGCAGACACTCTCTGTACTTTTAAGGCTAGACTTAAAACCTTCCCCTCCCCTCTCTTCCTCTCCTCCCACCTCATGTATATTCCACCATTGAATGTTACTAACCTTGTGCTCTCTCTCTCCCCTAGTTTGTGCTCTCTCCCTCTCTCTCTGTTCTCTCTGTACCTTCTGCAGGTGTCCCTGGTCCTGGAGCTGTATATCGCTGATGTGCAGTTACTGGCCCCACCAACCTGCAGTGTCTATCTGTTGTTTATTGTTGCTGTTCTTTTCTCTCTGCTCTATCCACTCACTACAACCATTCGAGGCAGATGGCTGCCCAAACTGAGCCCGGTTCTGCTGGAGGTTTTTTCTTCCGTTAAAGGGAGTTTTTCCTCTCCACTGTCGCCAAGTGCTTGCTCATAAGGGAATTGTTGGGTTTTTAGTTTTAGTACCTTGAGATGATTTGTATTGTGATTTGGCGCTATACAAATAAAATTTAATTGAAATGGAATTGAATGTGTGTTTCATAGCAATCTGCCAGTGAGTTTCTGATATATTCCACATACCGATATCCTCCTGATGGACTTAAACTCCAGAAAGGTGAGATGCTCAGCCAGCTCCATAGGCTCTAGGTGGTCAAACAGCAGCGAAGCCTTGCCTTTTTTGGCCTGCTTCTTCCTTTGCGTTAGTTTACGCATCCAGTCATATGACGGACTACAAGGAGAGCACATTATAAACAATAAGTCAGCTTGCCAGAGCAACCATTGTGTCCCGAAAAGATTTGTTGGCATTTATACCTACATGTTTCAGTAACTATAGGGTGGCCTTGAAAACCAAAAACAAATCAAGCTTGAAGAGCCCATGATAATGCAGATAACACAAATCCTTTAAATGTACTGGAAAGTTCATTATACAGTTTTATTTTTGACCTAATCTCATGAAATCCCTAAGTGAAATCTACTGGACTCATTTCTATACTTGTCCTGCTAGACCTTAGTGCTGCATTTGACACTATCGACCACAGCACCTTACTACAGAGTTGTGCAGATCTTGTACAGATAACTTGTGCGGTATTGGCAAAATTAGGAACATCCTGTCTCAAAATGATGCAGAAAAACTAGTCCATGCATTTGTTACATCAAGGTTAGATTACTGTAACTCATTACTTTCATCATGTCCCAGTATCTCCATAAAAAGCCTCCAGGTAATACAAAATGCTGCATCCAGAGTCCTGACAGGAACTAGCAAGAAAGATCATATTTCTCCTTATACTGACTCCCTGTAAAATCCAGAATAGAATTTAAAATCCTTCTTCTGCAGTACCATATTACCATAGAGTACTTCACTCTCAGAGTGCAGGTCTACTTGTGGTTCCCAGAGTTTCCAGAAGCAGACTGGGAGGCAGAGCCTTTAGCTATCAAGCTCCTCTCCTGTGGAACCAGCTCCCAGTCTGGGTTCAGGAGGCAGACACTCTCTGTACTTTTAAGGCTAGGCTTAAAACCTTCCTTTTTGACAAAGCGTATAGTTAGGGCTGGCTTCAGGTAACCCTGAACCATCCCTTAGTTATGCTGCTATAGGCCTAGACTGCCTGAGGACCATCGGTGCACTGAGCTCCCCTACCCTAACCCTTCCCCTCTCCTCCACCCTCACATGTATATACTATTGAATGTCACTAACCTTGTGCTCTCTCTCTCCCCTAGTTTGTGCTCTCTCCCTCTCTCTCAGTTCTCTCTCTCTCGCTGTACCTTCTGCAGGTGTCCCTGGTCCTGGAGCTGTATATTGCTGATGTGCAGTTACTGGCCCCACCAACCTGCAGTGTCTATTTGTTGTTTATTGTTGCTGTTCTTTTCTCTCTCCTCTATCCTCTCACCCCAACTAGTTGAGGCAGATTGAGCCCGGTTCTGCTGAAGGTTTCTTCTGTTAAAGGGAGTTTTTCCTCTTCACTATCACCAAGTGCTGCTCATAAGGGATGTTGGGTTTGTTTTGTAAAGTGCCTTGAAGTGATTGTATTGTGATTTGGCGCTATACAAAGAAATTGAATTGAATTGAGTACTTGCAGTGTTTGTTATCCTTTAGAAAACATGACAGAGATATGCATTATAAACTGTTTGCAGCTAAAAAAATCAAAGTGTTATGGTCCTGTCTTTGACCTCTTAGTCCTTTCTTTTGTGTGATATTAGGCTTAAAATGGATGTAATATATGTCATTCATCATTAATTCTAGATATTTTAGGATCAGGATTTTGTTTTAGTGTAAAGATTGTAATTGTTATTAGTTTTATTGTACATTTAGTACTACTGTTCACTTGTTGGCACAATTCATTTTTCACTGTTGTAGTTGCAAATACTAATCAAGTAAATTATTTCAACAGGGCTATTTGCATGCATTTGGTGTCTTACATGGCGGAGATGTCAATGAGTTTGAAATGCTCCTCATAACCAAGCTGAGCAGCCACATCTCTGAACTCTTCTGTTAATCTGATCAAACCCAAGTCCAGGTTGAACTCTGCCGGGAATGTCTCGATCCAGAACCTAAATACACACATTCACATTTACACATTTTCAGCAAACATTTTAACACTATAAAGATTAACCTGTGTCAGAGAGGAAAACATTTATTTTTAGCATCAAAGCTCCCACTGAACCAGATAATGACTGCTGTGACCTCATGCCGTGCGAGTCATGTCCTGGTATTGTGGCGGTATGGTGCTGGAAGTATCTTACAACTTGTTTCATTTTTACATCTTGGGCTTGGGGTATGTGCTTACCCTTCATGTCCTCCTTCTAGAGCAGTGTTGTCCTTAAAACAAACGGTTAGTGACAAAACAAAAGCATTTAAATATTCAATATCAAATTTAACAAGCATGGACATTGTGGGGATGAAAACAAGCTGATTGAATAAGGAGTATGAAACCTGCTGGGAATTCCAGAGTGAAAAGTCATTGTGTTGGCACAAGTGAGTGTGTATGTGGCACCTTACCTCATGAAATAACAAATCTTCAGCCTGGTTCTCAAGCAGTTGGCACTTTTGCAGTCACGGTACGTGGGGTTAGGTTAAGGCCGTAATTTGACAAACCAATACATGTAATGAAGTGCCTTTTGACCTTGCAGTGGAGAGTGGTTTTAGATGTTGTAGAACATTTGGTATAAATTAGTCCATTGAAGGGGGTGGTCACTAGCACCATGGTGGTGGAGTTTGCATGTTCTCTTTGTGCATCCCTGGGTGTTCCAACTTACTCCTACAGTCCAGACACATGCAGGTTGGTTAGGTTAACTGGTGATGCTGAATTGCCTATAGTGTAAATGTAGGGTACCCAGTTAACCTAAACCCAACCTACGTCTTTGGACACACACCCACAAACACACCTCACCCAGTACTGAGTTATAATGGTTAAAAAGTGGTCTGTTCGATCATGATTAAAATGAGAAGTTACATTTTATCCATAGCAAATGATTGTCCTTATTAGCTAAAATAAAACAGGCTTGCATACATTTTAAGACATCCAAAATAATTCCTAACTGTATGGACAGGTGTTCCATGTACAGGCAGACTCCAATCCTCAGCCAGAAATACATCAGCCACCAGTATTTCAATATATTGTGTTGTGTATTCTTTGTAGTTCTTGCAGTACTTTGCCAGAGTGGATATATTATCAGTAGTTTTCCCACCAGTTCTGAGGATGTAACGTACCAGCGATGCATTAGCAGCAGGGTGCGAGGAAGTAGGTTGGCCTGCAGCTCTCCATCATCATCTATAAAAAAAAGGTAAGTCACAAAATCGCTCCAGAGTTAAACAGCGACAGGGAACACCATGTTGCTTTCTGGTGATTGAAATCATCAACGTGTCTCTTAGACCCCATCCCGACTAGACTGCTTAAAGACACCCTGCCATTAATTAACTCATCTTTATTAGACTTGGTAAATTTATCTCTAGTATCAGGCTACGTACCACAGGCCTTTAAGACTGCAGTAATCAAACCTTTACTCAAAAAGCCTAGTCTTCCTTGCCTAATTATAGACCAATATCCAACCTGCCATTTATTTCTAAAATCCTAGAAAAAGCTGTTGCTAAGCAGCTATCAGACCACTTACACAGGAATGAACTATTTGAAGATTTTCAATCAGGATTTAGAGCACATCATAGTACAGAAACAGCACTGTTAAAAGTTACCAACGATCTTCTCTTAGCCTCAGATAATGGACTTGTTTCTATACTTGTCCTCCTAGACCTTAGTGCAGCATTCTACACCACTGACCACAACATATTATTACAGAGACTGGAGCATGTGACTGGTATCAGAGGAACAGCATTAAAATGGTTCCAATCCTATTTATCGGACAGATTCCAGTTTGTTCATGTCCATGATGAACCTTCCACTTGAACAAAAGTCAGTTATGGAGTTCCACAAGGCTCTGTGCTAGGACCGATTCTGTTCACCCTGTACATGTTTCCTTTAGGATATGTCATTAGGAACCACTCTATTAATTACCACTGCTATGTAGATGACACTCAGTTATATCTATCTATTAAACCTGTTAACACAAACCAGTTAACCAGACTTCAAGCCTGTCTAACTGACATAAAGGCCTGGATGACCAGTAGCTTTTTACTTTTAAACTCAGAGAAAACAGAAGTCATTATATTTGGGCCAAAAAAATCTCAGAAATAACTTTTCTAAAATTATAGCTACTCTAGATGGCATAACCCTGGCCTCCAGCACTACTGTAAAAAACCTTGGAGTTATTTTTGACCAGGATATGTCCTTTAACTCACACATAAAACAAATCTCTAGAACTGCCTTCTTTCACCTGCGCAACATTTCCAAAATTAGGAACATCCTGTCTCAAAATGATGCAGAAAAACTAGTCCATGCAGTTGTTACCTCAAGGCTAGATTACTGTAACTCATTACTATCTGGATGTCCCAATATCTCCATAAAACGCCTCCAATTAATCCAGAATGCCGCAGCCAGAGTCCTGACAGGAACTAGCAAGAGAGATCATATTTCTCCTATATTAGCTTCTCTTCATTGGCTCCCTGTAAAATATAGAATAGAATTTAAAATCCTTCTTCTCACATACAAATCCCTTCATAATCAAGCTCCTTCATTCCTTAAAGACCTCATAGTACCATATTATCCCAATAGACCACTTCGCTCTCAGAGTGCAGGTCTACTTGTGGTTCCCAGAGTTTCCAAAAGCAGACTGGGAGGCAGAGCCTTTAGTTATCAAGCTCCTCTCCTGTGGAACCAGCTTCCAGCCTGGGTTCAGGAGGCAGACACTCTCTGTACTTTTAAGGCTAGACTTAAAACCTTCCTCTTTGACAAAGCATATAGTTAGGGCTGGCCTCAGGCAACCCTGAACCATCCCTTAGTTATAGGCCTAGACTGCCCAAGGACCATCTGTGCACTGAGCTCCCCTACCCTAACCCCCCCCCCCCCCCTTTCCCTTCCCCTCCCCTCTCTTCCTCTCCTCCCACCTCATGTATATTCCACCATTGAATGTCACTAACCTTGTGCTCTCTTTCTCCCCTAGTTTGTGCTCTCTCCCTCTCTCTCAGTTCTCTCTGTACCTTCTGCAGGTGTCCCTGGTCCTGGAGCTGTATATCGCTGATGTGCAGTTACTGGTCCCACCAACCTGCAGTGTCTATTTGTTGTTTATTGTTGCTGTTCTTTTCTCTCTGCTCTATTCACTCACCCCAACTGGTCGAGACAGACGGCCGCCCAAACTGAACCCGGTTCTGCTGGAGGTTTTTTCTTCCATTAAGAGAGTTTTTCCTCTCCACTGTCGCCAAGTGCTTGCTCAAAAGGGAATTGTTGGATTTTTAGTTTTAGTTTTTGTAAAGTGCCTTGAGATGATTTGTATTGTGATTTGGCGCTATACAAATAAAATTGAATTGAATTGAATTGACATCTAATCCTAGTGACAGTCTTTTCTTTTTGTTTTCTTATTACAGTTCACAAAAAGACTAAAACTATCAAGGAACTGATCCTATAAAATATTGTCTGATATACTTAGCTTTTTCTTCTGAACCATAGAGCTCCTTTGTTGTCCAAAAACCTTTAAAAGCACTGAACCACACCAGGACACATGTGTTTCTTCATTACCATAAACACACAAACACTGCAATTAGTTTTGTCTCAGTCCAACACGCACATCCTGCTCCCCCAGTTAGTCACTAAAAGGCCAATTATGGATTAATCACTGACTGAAAATAGTCTTAAACAAATGCACTGTGGTGTCCTCCACAGAGTAATGTCTGCTAAAAACTTTTTCAAACACTATAAAATCCTTCTTTAAAAAAAAAAAAAAAACCATGACTTGTGTTGAGTATTTCTGTAGCTTGGCCTGTCAATTTTTATTGGTTATGATTTGAATCTGATAGCATTATAATCAGAGTAATTCCTGAGATTTTGGAAAACCAGCTACATCCTTTGAAGTATACAGTCTACAAAGTCTATGCCTTGTAGACGTTGTGGATCATGTAGACTGAACTGTGGGCTGAACCAAAATGAGAAAGCCTAGTCTACTAAGGATTTCCTGTTTTGGTCATGAAGTCTTCGCGCCTCTACTGTTGAGATACAAAGCATCACTCCTATCACCTTGTAACTGTCACAGCTGCAGTTAAACCAGAGTTGGACAATGGTACTGGGGAAATGCAGTAATATTACCATTAATGATTCAGCAGTTGTGTCTGAATTGTGGTTTTTCATCACTGGTGTGCAATGATATGATATGGGATATGTTATGGTGTAATGAACCTATAAAGGCCTTGAAAGCCTTCAAAGAATTCAGCCTCTGAACCAGGACACAGCGAAAATTTATAAAGCAACAACAACCATGTTAGCAGGAGGTGGATCAGTGAAAAAAAAACTGGGTCCTCAGAGGAAAACCACAGCTCTGTGTTCATAATTGTAAGCATGGCCAGGTAGGAGATGTGTAGCACTCACCAAATGCCTGAATGCATTCATTTAACAGAGTATCAAGAGATGCTGCCTTCCCCAGTGTGGCTGATCCCATGGTGCCAAGTTGGAAAGCAGAAGTCAGCACTTCCTGATCACAGCTGTGGACCACTGAGGGTTTTCCTTGGGAGGAGGAGAAAGAGTCATTAGTCAGGGCAATAGTACATTCTATGATCCATGAATAAACAAGTGAAATGCCAACACTATACTAAATGAAAATGCAATAAAGCATTTGTGCTTTATGTAAATTAGTAATGTATATAGAATCCATATTTTTCCACTTTAAAGCCAAGCAATTGAGGCCTTCAATGTTCGTGCACAGGCAAAAAAAACTGAATGCTTCGGGGGTGAGGTGGTGAATCCTGTCTATGCGATCAATGGATGTAAAATTTTACATTAAACAGATATAATAGTTTGGGGGGGCCGCAGGTGGCGTAGCGGTTGTGTGTCCGTCCATATACACAGGAGATGCCGGTTCAACTCCCGAGCCGGCTGTCATGTATGCCTGTCTGTCTTCCCTTCCTCTCTGGCCTAGTTTCCTGTCTCTCTCCACTGTCCTGTCAAATAAAGGCAAAAAACTGCCCAGAAAATAATCTTTAAAGAAAAAAACCAGATATGATAGTTTACGTGAGACTGTTATGCCTAATGACTAAATAACAATTTAGAGACAAAATTAGCTTATTTAATAAAATTACAGTAAAGACAAAATTGAAGAAATGCATACTTGGGAATGCTCTCTATGCTTGCATAGTTGCATTTTGTACTCGGACTAATTCTGTGAGTGTCAGAAAACAACATAAAAAGAAAAAAGAAAACAAAGCAAAGCAATCTGATATAGATGAGCTAAAAAATAACATTTAAGTTCTGACTAAAATCACTATTGACTATACATACACCATATTTTTGAGAATCCTGAGAGCAATAAAAAATATAGGGCAAACAATGTACTCCGTGTTTTTGTCATTGATTGATGTGAAAATTATCCATTATCCGCAATTATCCAATGCTTGAGTTGTTACCAATTTATAAATGTCTCAATTTACTGTATCTGTGGTGTCCCTTCAAACATCTGTAGTGTAGCACACTCAAGGCAGGATTAATATTAAATGACTTATTTTTACATTACAAGACTGATAAAACCAAGGAGCCATCTGAGATTTACTCCTAAGGAATTTATTGTTCTGAAACTGATAACCCAGGGACTACCAGATGAAGGGAGCAACTTAGCAATGAACGGTTGCCCTAGGCCTGCATTCAAAAGACATCTGAGGAATGCCGATGCAACTCCTGGCAACCTGCCGGTCGGACTACAATGAGAGCAGCCCAATGAGAGCAGCCCACAGCCTCAGTAAATTCAACCCTAGCTGGGAGACAAGTAACCTGCTGATTGTTTCAAACCTGTTGGTCAAGTTGCCAATTAGCTTATCTTGTCCTGTCCCTGCTGTGAAGAGGCAGCCTGTCTCCATAAGGACAGTGAGGAGGTGGATTCAGGAAGAGGGTGAGGCTCTGCATGACTGCTTTGAGACCACCAACTGGAATGTACTCTGCCAGCCCCATGGGGACAGCATAGACAACGTAACTTCTGTGAAAATACATCTATCCCAAAAAAGCACTGTCCACTATTATCCTAACAAAAGCCCTGGATCACCAGCCAGCTGAAGGATCTGTTGAACCAGATGAAGCAGGTCTTTAGATCTGGAGATAAGGAGGAGTTGAAGAGGATACAGTGGCAACTCAAGGTGAAGATGAGGGAGTGTAAAGACACCTACAAGAGGAAGCTGGAGGACAAACTCCAGCGGAACAACACCCGGGATATCTGTATTGGCATGAAGGAAATCACAGGCTTGAAGAGCCTGGCAGCAGGGGGGCAGCTCAGACAGAGCAAATGAGCTGAATTTGTTTTTCAGTAGATTCAGCACCAGACCCCTTGCTGGCCCTTACCCCACCGCTCCAGTCTTTACACCCCTGCAGACAGCCAATCCTCATTTCACCAGTGACCTCTTTCTGCCCAACACCCCAGTGACCCCACAACTTCCATCTGTACTGAGGAAACCAGCTTCCAACATGTGACTGTGAAGTGAGAAGACAGCTGTAGAAAGTCCACTAAGACAAAGCAACAGGCCCGGACCACATCAACCCCCACAGCTGTCTGGGGTCCTGCACTTTATGAAAGCACTTAAAGTCCTGCATTCAAAATGTTACTCAAGAAGAAGTATCTGTTATGATCTGTAACCTGTCTTCCTCTGCTCTCAGGATTCTCAATAAAATTCCTCTATGCTTTTATTTTGGAGGATCATGCAGGACCTGGTTTTTTCTGCCCTGTTTGACCTTGACTCATTTACCCGATTGGTTTCACCTGTTGTTTCTGTTTCCTTCTTGCCACAGCGACCCAAGCTACAGCCATGATTCCCTGCTCCGAACTACTTCATGTATTTGGAACTACTGATCACCGTTCTGTTTCGTCTCATCAATAAGCTAAGTGACTGCTCCTTGGGCTCCAGAGAAAAGACTGTTTTTGCCCAAGAGACTTTTTATGTTTGTTATTCTGGATTCCCGCTCCATGTCTTGTTTTCGTGTTTCCTAGTATGTCCATGCCATGTATTCATGTTTTCTCATTCCTAAATTATTCTGTCATGTTCCCCTAGTTCATGTTACCTTTGCTCATGTTTCCCTGTGTGGTCTGGTGCATCTCCTTGAGTGTGTGTGACCCAGACCCTCATGCCCTGTTAACCCTGTATTTCCTGGTCATGTTTCCCTGTGAGGCTTGTGAGTCTCCCTTAATGCGTGTGTGACCCAGACCCTCATGCCCTGTATTTCCTGTTCATGTTTCCCTGTGAGACTGGTGAGTCACCCTTGATGCGTGTGTGACCCAGACCCTCATGCCCTGTATTCCATGTTCATGTTTCCCTGTGAGTCTGGTGCGTCTCCCGGTTCATCCCGCAGCGCCAGTTCTGCTTACCAAAAGTGGCCCACTAGGCGGTCGCCAGACCTTCCTGCCTTGTCCCCTGAGTTCATGTCCTGTCTCCCCTGTGTTCATGTTTATGTCCTGTCCTCGTAGTTCATGTGCTTTGTTGAGATTCCATTGTCCTGGTGTTCCCCAGTTTCTTGTGTTCCTGTTTTCTGCTTTTGAGTTCTAATAAAGTCCCTGTTTTCACCTGAGTACCAGAGTGGGCGTATCATTGGTCCGAAGTTAGTTATAACCCAGACACATGACACTAGCGTGTGTGACCCAGACTCCCATGCCCTGTTACCTTAGCTCACATTACCCTAGAGCCTGGTGTGTCTACTAGTATGTGTGACCCAGACTTCCATGCCCTGTTATAGTGCCCATTATTGAAGAAGAAGAAGTACTTTATTAATCCCCAAGGGGAAATTCAGTTGTTACAGCAGTTATTAAATTTGAGATTATTTAAATTATAGTTATTAATAGTAATTCATAAAGTAATTAATAAAGTAATTAACTAATTATTTATTTTGGGGGGTTTGTGTGTGTGTGTGTGCGCGCGTTATTGTTTATATTGAGGAATTATGGAGTCTTATGGCCGTGGACACAAAAGACTTCCTGAATCTTTCAGTCTTGGCTTTAGGGGGAATTAGTCTGTAGCTGAATGAACTTCCCATTTGCCACAGTTCCTCATGAAGTGGGTGGGCAGAATTGTCCAATATGGAGTTTATGTTGTCCACCATCCTCCTCTCTGCCACAGCCTCCAGACTGTCCAGTTCCAGTCCAACAACAGATTTTGCCTTCCTGATCAACTTATTTAGTCTGTTGGCCTCACCAGCCTTGATGCCACCACCCCAGCACAAAACTGCAAAGAACAGTGCACTACTCTACTCTACTACAGACTGATAGAACGTCTTCAGTAGCTTGTTGCACACACCAAAAGAACAGAGTCTCCTGAGGAAGAACAGTCTGCTCTGTCCTTTCTTGAAGAGTGCATCTGTATTGTTTGACCAGTCCAGTTTGTTGTTAATGTGGACTCCAAGGTATTTGTAGGAGTCCACAATATCTACTTCGTCTCCAAGGATGGAGACAGGGACTGGGGTCTTCCTGTTCCTCCTAAAGTCCACCACCAGTTCTCTGGTTTTCTTGATATTGAGCTTTAGACAGTTGTTGTTACACCAATCAACAAAGCTTTTTATCAAGTGTCTGTATTCCTCCTCGTTATTATTGTTGATGCAGCCAATGATTGAAGAGTCATCAGAGAACTTTTGGAGGTGACAGGTTCCTGAGTTGTAGCGGAAGTCTGAGGTGTAGAGTGTAAACAGGAATGGTGCTAGTACAGTTCCTTGAGGTGCACCGGTGCTGCTCATCACCACATCAGATATGCAGCCATCCTAAGCGAACAAACTGTGGCCGCCCAGTGAGGTAGTCTTTGATCCACTCCACCATACCTGCGGGAACTTCCATATCCTGCATCTTTGCACTTAGCAGGTGGGGCTGAATAGTGTTGAAAGCACTTGAAAAGTCAAAAACGTGACTCTCACAGTGTTGCCCTGCCTCTCCAGATGGGAGTATGCTCTGTGCATTAAGAAGATGATGGCATCTTCCACTCCAATGTGTTCTTGATATGCAAACTGCAGGGGTCCAGATTGGCACCCCTGATTAAGATGTGGTAAAATTGGTCATTATTGGGTCTTTCAGCAGGATAATGATCCAAAACATGTGGCAAAATCTACTAAAAAATGGTTCAGCAGACATAAAATCAAGCTCCTCCAATGGCCATCTCAGTCCCCAGACCTCAGCCCGATTGAAAACCTATGGGGTGAACTGAAAAGGAGAGTGCATAAGAGAAGACCCTGGACCTTGGATGATCTGGAAAGATTGTGCAAAGAGGAATGTTAATGTTAATGTTATTTTTGTTTTTTGCTGAATAATTGTACTTCAATTAAAGGTTGGATTTTTCTTTTTTTTAAATTTTGGTTCTTTTTTTAAAAAGAAAATGAATGAAGCTTAAAATCCAATCTTAATCAGGGGTTCCAATAATTGTGGAGGGCACTGTATCTTAGCTCATGTTTCCCTAGAGTCTGGTGCGTCTACTAGCATGTGTGACCCAGACTTTCATGCCTGTCCTGTGTTACGCCCCGGCCTAGGGGTTACCGGAGCGTAACACGATGTTGAGTTTTCCTCCAAACCTCTCCCACTCTCAACAATCACGAAAATACTAATTATACTTAACGAAATATTTATTCTGTCAAAATACAGAATACAACACAGGAAGTTCAAAACAAACACAAACGCTATATTAGCCCTACTCGAACAAAAACGTTAGCTTTAGCCCTATGGTGTCGAACAAATGAAAATCAGTAACATAAACGCTATAATAGCCCTACGATATCAAACAAACAAAGGTCAAATAACAAAAACGCTAAACAGCCCTATAATAGCTAATCAAACGAAAACACAAAATCACAGGTCTCTAGCCTGGAACTCCTAAAACAAAACAGGAGAAAACAAAACACAAACGTAGCCTATGGACCTAAATATTTCTAATCCAAAACAACGAAAATACTATCAACACAAAATCTTCAAAATCGAAACAACTCTAATGTCTAACTAACTAATCACGAAATCGAAGTCTTTATCAAAATAGCTGGGTTGGAAGTGGCAAATGTGGGAGAATAGCTCTCCTGAACAGCAGTTCGTGGGCTTCTTATAGTCCTTCCGGGAAGTGTTGGACCAATCCCGGAAGTCCAATCCACGGGGTCCTTGAGTCCACGCCCACTCCAACACCGTCTCACACCCACACACACACACACACACACTAAACGAGGAGGGGACAGCCAACAACACATCCACACACATACTGACCTAGGGTCATAACACCTGTAGCTCATGTTTCCCTGTAGTCTGGTGAGTCCCCGAGTGTGTGTGTGACCCAGACTTCCCTGCCTTGTCTCTTTAGCCCCGGTTTCCCTTGTAAGACTGGTAAGTCCCCTAGTGTGTGTATGTGACCCGGATTCCCATGTCATGCCCCCTTGGCCCATGTTCCTTGTGTTCCATGTCGATCTGGTGAGTCCCGAATAGGAGACCCCGATCCCAACGCCAAGCCTTTGTACTTTGTTTTTTGGTTTCTCCCTGAGTTTCAGTCATTCATGCCTTGCCTGTTGTTCTGTCTTTGTTTTTAATAAAGTCTCAGTTTTTGCACCCGAGTACCAGAGTGGGCGTATCATTGGTCCCTTGTTTCCTCATTTCCCCCAAGATGTGACAGTATCTAAGTGTTATGAGTTAAATGTTCTTAAAAACCTCTATTGCTATATTATTTCCGATGTATTTGGGAGAATTTCAATGTTGAAACTTTATACACTATAATATAAAACAGCAAATCACAGTTATATAGTTATACAGCTCAAACAATTAGATTATCAACAAAAAAAAAAAATCAAGTATTTTGATTATCAGTTTGACATTTTTTAAACAGCATTCCTCTTCCTTTTCTGTGTGAGAAATTTACATTTTTCTTTCTTTTCATGTCAACTGAATATCATTAACATTCTGAGGATGTCAAATGTTTAAAATATTTTTGCAACAAGGACAGACTTGATTCATAAATTGTATAATTTTTTCTTCATTATTCTTACTTTAAGATTCACATAATTGTTTTACTTTAAAAATGTCACATATTTAGTTTAGGCGTCTTGGCTCAGTGACTACATTCTCACTGATACTGTTAAAAATCATCAGTCTTTAACAAAGCTATGACCTTTATTCCATTGAATATTTTTGTTTATTGTATTCAAGTCTGAGTAACACATGGTTATTATGAATGAGAAGATTATATCACAAACCTGAGGCAATGTTTGAATCTAACAGAGATATTCAGTAGGTGTGAGAGCTGAACACCACAAACCAGAACAAGGCAGTAGAAAGTCGCAATAACATTTTTTATCATTTTTGTGGTTGTGATCTGCATTACTTGATGGTCATCCTACAGTACAAAATGTTTTTATTACTCAATAGACCTTTCAAAATATCAAACTCTGAGCAACTGAGCTGAGCAACTGTGACTGTAGATAGTTCAGTTCAGTTTAGAGTCCATCTTAAGCTCTGGTTCAGTCAAGGAAGTTATGGCTATGGTAGTGCTGTGCTGTGACTGCTGTGACTACTGTGACACCACAGGGGCAGTCCCTACAATAGCCTCAACAGAATCACAGCTAGAACCAGTATGACACAACCATGGCTACAACCATAACAGTGACACAGTGACAACTGCATTCAGCCTTAGCAGTGGGCATGACAAGAGCTAGGTTAACTTGGTCCCAGCAGTTGGTCAAACCTATGCTGTGGTCACAACTAGTAGTGCTGGTATATACTGTATAATAACACAACTCACCCTTCTTTCATGGATCAGAGGGAAATCCAATGAAAGTATTACAAAAGAATAAAAAAAAAAATACTATTGTGACTGTTCAAGGTCCAGAAATACTGTATATAGATGTTTAAGTGCTTTCAAGAGACACTACAGTGCTACTTTAAGTGAAATACTACATTTATGTATCTTGTGAATCCAAGTTCCCATTTGATGTCTCGTGTTTATATCTTCCTATTTTTAAACAGATATATACAATAGTCAGTGCCAATTCCTTTTTTCTACTGCAGCAGGATTTGCTTGCTGTCATCCACAGTCCTCATACTGCTGTTTATATTGCAATTTTTTTAAGGAGCTGCACTGAGGGGACCATAACACAAAAGGGAATTTTGCAGTAAAAAGTCTTGATTTGTCTGAAATAGGCTGCTGAAATCTCAAATTATCTCTTTAACTATCTTTAAAGAGTAAAATGAATTAGTTTGGAAGTCTGTTTCTGACTTTTAGTTTTGACAATCAAATGTGTACTACAGCTGCTATGCAGATGACACTCAGCTATATCTATCTATGAAACCTGTTAACACAAACCAGTTAACCAGAGTTTAGGCGTGTGTAACTGACATAAAGGCCTGGATGACCAGTAAATTTCTACTTTTAAATTCAGAGAAAACAGAAGTTATTGTATTTGGGCCTGCCCAAACTGAGCCTGGTTCTGGCTTTTTTCTTCCGTTAAAGGGAGTTTTTCCTCTCCACTGTCACCAAGTGCCACTCATAAGGTATTTGTTAGGTTTTTTTGTTTTTTTTTAAGTGCCTTGAGATGATTTGTATTGTGATTTGGTACTATACAAATAAAATTTAATTGAATTGACTTGAACTACAAAGAAAAGTTTTTAGCTTGGACTTAAACATTGCCAGAGATGAGGCTTGTCTAACATCATCAGGAAGACTATTCCAGATTTTAGCTACATAAAACTAAAACGCTGCTTCATCATGCTTAGTCCTGACTCTGGACATGATCAAAAGGCCTGTCCCTGATATTCTCAGAGTCCGAGATGGTTCATATGGCACCAACATGTCAGAGATGTACTGTGGTGCTGAGCAATGAAGAGACTTATACAGAGGCAGTGCTGTTTTAAAGTCTATTCTCTGAGCAACAGGAAGCCAGTGCAGAGATCTGAGAACAGAAGTAATGTGGTTGTACATCCTGGTTCTAGTCAAGACCTAAGCAACAGCGTTCTGAATGTATGGCAGCTGCCTTACAGCTCATTTTGAGAGCAGGCTGTTACAGAAATCTAACCTGCTGGAGGTAAATGCATGGATAAGTCTTTCCAAGTCTAGTTTAGACATGATCCCTTTGGTTCTGACAATGTTTTTGAGATGATAAAATACTGCTGATGTTATTGATTTAATGTGGCTGTTAAAATTAAAGTCTTGAGTCCATGATTACCCCAAAATTTCTAACCTGATTTTTAGATTTTAGAGAAGGAGACTTGAGGTGACTGCTGACAAAGATGATTATTTCAGTCTTGTCTCTGTTTATTTGGAGAAAGTTGTTTTGCATCCACACAGTTGTCACTACAGTGACAGTGAATCGACTGGTCCATATTCACCTGCTGTGAGTGAATGTAAATCTGAGTGTCATCTGTATAGTTGTGGTAGGACACATTATTGCTGCATAATATCTGGCCTAAAGGAAACATGAAAATTGGGGTCCCAAGATGGACCCCTGGGGAACCCCACATTTGGTCTGAGACACAGTTACCAATCAATGAATTACTTCCTGTCTTCAAGATAGGACTTAAACCATTTAAGGGACCAGAGAACTCAGACTGGAGATGATCTCTTCACTGTTTTGTCATTGACAGGTGTAAAGTATGTCAGTTCTAACAAGTGTCTTCTGGATGGCTGCAGAATTGTTATCTGTCTTGTGCAGTTTATTGCATGTTTGATACCTTGAACCTTGTCATTAAAAAATAATGCAAACTCATTGCATTTAGATGTTGAAATTAGTTCTGATGACAATGGAGACGGAGAATTTGTTCATCTATTCAGTGTAGCAAACAGGGCACGTGAGTTGTTACTGCTGTTGTTGATGATTTCAGAAAAATACGTTTCTCTCTTTCTACGCAGACTTTCATTGAACACACACATTTGCTTATAAATGTAATAATGAACCTGGAGCTTTGATTTAGGCCATTTTGGTTCTCTCCCCTTTCTGTGCCCTGACAAAGTCATCATTTCACCACAGCGCCTTTTGCCTGTTCCTGATCACATTATCTTAAATCACCTGTAATAACTAAACAGTCAAACACTGTGAAGATGACTGAAAGCATCTCAGTAAAATCATCAGTTAAATTTATACAACATTGGGGAGCTTTGTAGATGATTATGTGGAGAACAGAGGGAGATAATTTTAGCTCCATTTTAATAGATACAGTGGGTACGGAAAGTATTCAGACCCCTTGAAATTTTTCACTCTTTGTGTCATTGCAGCCATTTGCCAAAATCAAAAAAGTTCATTTTATTTCTCATTAATGTACACTCAGCACCCCATCTTGACAGAAAAAAACAGAAATGTAGAAATTTTTGCAAATTTATTAAAAAAGAAAAACTGAAATATCACATGGTCATAAGTATTCAGACCCTGTGCTCAGTATTGAGTACAAGCACCCTTTTGAGCTAGTACAGCCATGAGTCTTCTTGGGAATGATGCAACAAGTTTTCACACCTGGATTTGGGGATCCTCTGCCATTCTTCCTTGCAGATCCTCTCCAGTTCTGTCAGGTTGGATGGTGAACGTTGGTGGACAGCCATTTTCAGGTCTCTCCAGAGATGCTCAACTGGGTTTAGGTCAGGGCTCTGGCTGGGCCAGTCAAGAACGATCACAGAGTTGTTCCGAAGCCACTACTTTGTTATTTTAGCTGTGTGCTTAGGGTCATTGTCCTGTTGAAAGGTGAACCTTCGGCCCAGTCTGAGGTCCTGAGCACTCTGGAAGAGGATTTCTTCCAGGATATCTCTGTACTTGGCCGCATTCATCTTTCCTTCAATTGCAACCAGTCGTCCTGTCCCTGCAGCTGAAAAACACCCCCACAACATGATGCTCCCACCACCATGTTTCACTGTAGGGATTGTATTGGGCAGGTGATGAGCAGTGCCTGGTTTTCTCCACACATACCACTTAGAATTAACGCCAAAAAGTTCAATCTTGGTCTCATCAGACCAGAGAATCTTATTTCTCATAGTCTGGGAGTCCTTCATGTGTTTTTTGGCAAACTCTATGCAGGCTTTCATGTGTCTTGCACTGAGGAGAGGCTTCCGTCGGGCCACTCTGCCATAAAGCCCCGACTGGTGGAGGGCTGCAGTGATAGTTGACATTGTGGAACTTTCTCCCATCTCCCTACTGCATCTCTGGAGCTCAGCCACAGTGATCTTTGGGTTCTTCTTTACCTCTCTCACCAAGACTCTTCTCCCACGATTGCTCAGTTTGGCTGGACGGCCAGGTCTAGGAAGAGTTCTGGTCGTCCCAAACTTTTTCCATTTGAGGATTATGGAGGCCACTGTGCTCTTAGGAACCTTGAGTGCTGCAGAAATTCTTTTGTAACCTTGGCCAGATCTGTGTCTTGCCACAGTTCTGTCTCTGAGCTCCTTGGGCCGTTCCTTCGACCTCATGATTCTCATTCGCTCTGACATGCACTGTGAGCTGTAAGGTCTTATATAGACAGGTGTGTGCCTTTCCTAATCAAGTCCATCTGTTTAATTAAACACAGCTGGACTCCAGTGAAGGAGCAGAACCATCTCAAGGAGGATCAGAAGAAATGGACAGCATGTGAGTTAAATATGAGTGTCACTGCAAAGGGTCTGAATACTTATGACCATGTGATATTTCAGTTTTTCTTTTTTAATAAATTTGCAAAAATTTCTACATTTGTTTTTTTCTGTCAAGATGGGGTGCTGAGTGTACATTAATGAAAAATAAAATGAACTTTTTTGATTTTGGCAAATGGCTGCAATGACACAAAGAGTGAAAAATTTAAAGGGGTCTGAATACTTTCCGTACCCACTGTATGTTCCCTGAAATGGAGGAGGACCGCCAACAGTGTGGGACCTAAGGTTGGGCCTGGCAGCAACAGCTCATTCAAGTTGTGTCCTTGGTATGAGAATGAGCAGTTGAATACAACTCTATTTTTCTCATTGTGGCTGACAAGATGATGAGGGATGTACCATCCCTCTTCTTGTCCTTTGACTTGTTCAGTGGTCAGTTTATGTGCGTAACCAGCTTGTTCTAATTTCGCGATTTCCACTTTGTAGGCAGCCGAAAGCTCAGGATTCTTCTCAAGCCTCTTCTCTAGGCTTCGTAGTTGTGGCAAAACTGCCTATGGTGGTGCCATCAGGCGTGACATAGCTTTAACTCTTAAGAGTGGTGTTGCATACCTTCCAACTCCATTTATATTGACTCTCACAGTTTTCTCTTGGAGCAGGTTGACAGCTTCTTGATCTTGTCGGGATCTGGTGACTAATTTCTTGTTTCTGTAAGGAAGTGCATCAATTTGCCACAGCCTTTCCACCTGAGCATAAAGCTCAGCTGAGGGGGAGGTTAATGTGAATAAGCACTGCTGTGAAGAACTGTGCATGAGTCCCACAGCAGGCCCCTGAAGAGTCCATCCTAGGCGTGTCCTCACAGCTGCAGGGCCCCCAGGAGGACCAAGTCACACAGGAGCAATCGGGGTGATTAAGTGAGGGCAATCAGATCCAATTAGCAGCACAGGACGCACTTTGGTGAACTGTTGCAGTGGCAGACCGGCCAGGTGTCTGTATTTTTGCTGCAACATCTTGACAGGATGAGTGTGTTCAGCTAGTCCCAGTGGTTTGGCAGTGAATGCATGCTGTATTCTGTACACCTTCTTGGGATCTGCTGCAGGTGATATGGAGAAGGAAACAGTGGCCCCTTTGAGGACTTGGAAATCTTGCCTAACTGTGCGAAGAGTCAATTCCTCCAGCTCTCCATCAAGTCCAAGCTGTCGGGATGCTGCATGAAGGATGGACGCTCTGATCCATCATCTAGTACAGCATAAGCTTCGAGGGACTTGTCTCCATTCCTCAATAAGACTTTACTGACCTTTAGAAGCACCCTCTTCCCATCTGTGGGGCGATCAACATACAGTATCACACTGGTTGAGTTCACAGGGCTGGACCTTTCTTTAGTCTTTTCTGATCTCTCATTGACATCATGGAGAACTCCAAGATGCTTCCGGTTACAGCTTTTGCAGAGAGCTTTCAATGTACACTTGGCGGCTTGATGGCCCCTGCCACAATGCCAACATCTGTTGTTGGTCTTAATCCAGTTCACCTTTTGTTCTCAACTCAGCTGCTTGAAGTTGGCACAGTAATTCAGGAGGTGCAAAGTGTTATCACAATAAGGGCAATACATATTTGACTTCTCCTTCTTGCTGTGGGTTTGTTGAGCTTGCACCTCTAGGGCCTTAGGTTCTGGTGGGTTCTCTGTGCCCATGAAAACTAAGGTGCTCTTTGCTTTAGTATCTCTGTATTTATCTTTCCTTTTAACTGGGTCTTGTGTGGGATGACTGGGATAAATGTCCTCTTGTACATTTAGTTCGTACTCCAACCAGTCAGAAAAGTCCAGTAAAGTGGGGATGGAGACATGCAGGGGGTGGATATATCTCCTGAAGCTATATCTGAAGACATGAGGTAGCTTGCTGAGCAGCCTGTCCACATGAGATCCACACTCCAACTTGACTCTGCCTTTGCTCCCGAGCTGCTCCAGCATGCTCACCAGGGATCGATGCTCGAGAGGTAATCTATGAGGCTGACCATACATCTTGGTGAGGGCTGCCATAGTGTCTGTGAAAGGGTACCTGTAGTTACTGTAAGAGTCAGCCACTAGTAAGGCTTCTTCAAATCTAAGGTGGTCTTGCAGAATCTGGAATTTAAACCTCTCTGTTGCATCACTGGGGAGGAGGTTCTCCAAGGCTATTCTCAGCCGAGCAAATTCCCGTGGGTTTGATGAGGTGAGATGCGGGATGGTGGGTGTCAGTCCTCTATAAGTCCTCTCTTGAGTGAGCGTATCTATGTGCCGTGATCCGTCTGAGTGATAGCAGGGTGACACTGAATAATCTTGCTTATGGTAACTTCACCTATGATGCCCTGCACTTGCATAATCATCTATGTGTGGTGACGTGGATCTGTAAGGTGAGGGAGTTCTAGAGGTTGAATGGTGGAGTGATGCGTAATGGACAGCAGGTCTTCTTGGTTCAGAATATGTGTTCTGTGGGTGAACATGTTCTGGTGAGCGGGCATGTGTTGCTCTTGTGTAGGGTCGGGGTGGGAAGCATTCTCTTTCTGAAGATGCACAGCTGAATTTCTTCTGTGAATGCTCAGACTGTCTGTTAGATGACTCAGGTGAATAAGAGGGAGAGCCCTTTAAATCCATCTTGAGTTGCCTTAACTCTCAGCGGAGTGCAGCAGTCTCCTCTAGCATTTCTTGATATGCTGGGAGCAGGTCAGTGTGCGGTCTTGTTCCATTCCCAGTGTCTTGTCCATTCCCCCAGCTGTCAACAATCCTGAGCCCATGATCTGATGCTTGACTTAGTGGTGAGTTAGATCTGGATGTACACTCTGCATGCTCCAGTTCTCTATCCCTTTCCCTTTGGTTGGGACTAACTGGTTGTGACAAGTGCCTCAGAGAACCAGATCTGGCGAGATCATAATCTTCCACGTGTGCAGGAAGAGATGTCTGCTTATTATCTCCCAGGTCTGTGTGCTCTTGGTGTGACATTGCTGTAGTAATCCACTATCTGGTTCGAAGGACCATGTAAGATAGCTTCTCTCTAAACTCTGGACTGGTGCGGAATGGTTGAATCGCTACAGGCCTGTCCGATCAGAACTGGTACTGTCACACCACTTGGTTGAGGGTTGTAAATAAAGACTTAGTCACTTCCAGTCACTGTTCATTTAATCTTGAAAAACTGGTTTACAACTCAGATCAGGAATAATATGGGTGTGAAAGGCATATGTGTGTGGTTTTCTGAAACACAGAAAAATATGCAATGAATATAACATTAGCCTACAGTAATATGATGATACATCTAATACAACAGTGTGGTGTCATTACTGCCGACTAATTATAAGATAATTAATTACAAAGCATTATAATCTTAACTGCTATAGAACCGCAATATGCACTGTTACCATGCTTAAACAGAGAGCGTGCAGGTATTGTATAAAGCTACATACTAGCCTCCCTTAGCTCAAATCCACACCTCCGTATACACTAACAGTACAAACCAGCCTAATAAACAGCACTACACTGCATAGGTAGCATTAGCCTAGTTACGGAACAATATAATCTAACAACTTCATTGTTAACTCAAACGAGCACAGTATGAGACACACCACCACTTTGGCTTAGCTAATACTTGCAACTAACTTGCTTCGGTGAGCTACTCTCTGCCCGCAGTGGAAGCACGTCGCTCTCTCTCCTTGCTCGCTCGCTCACTCACACAGCCTCACGATCACTCTGCTGCCATCTAGCGTGCTGGCGATGTTAATGTCCCAAATTCCAAATAAGAACCCAGAACAGTCTGTTTGGTTTAGTGGCGTTTTGTACAACCATTCTTCGTTCTTTTTTTGTAATGCTCTTTCTTTTTCAGGAGATACACTTCATATTGGTCATGTCGTTTTCTCTATGCATTTTCTTGATCTCAGTGAAGATGAATTTGGTTTCATGTTTGGGTTTGTGTCCGATCACTCACTTTCTCTTTCTTTTCTTCACTTCCTCTGGTTTCTTCACTGGCTCTGTTAGTTGTTGGCTAACTCCACTCAGGCTACGCGTAAAACATGTAACGTATTCTGTAAAGCAGGTCGTACTCTTCCATTGGCAGCAGATGGGCGGGGCTGAGTGATCCTACCTGATCACAGAAGTTTACATAGTGCTGTTGAAGCTGATGTGAGCCTGCTCAGACTGCAGCGGCAGTAGAATTTGTTTGGTTAAGAGTTGTTCCACTACTAAAATAATATTAGAGACATTATTTTAAACTACGAAAAACCACATAGTGTTGCTTTAAGGCATTAGTTTGGTGTTGCGGTAATGACCCAAAAATGTGGACATATTTAGCTTTAACAAAACAAAACAAAAGAGATCCGCACTCAGACAAAAAGTATTTTACAAACACAGACATGCTCCTGTTCTTCCAGTCCTGCCACTCGTGTTTAATGGTGTTTGCAAAATATGAATTTAGCAGTAGAACTGTAATATAATATTGCTTACTTGTACTACTTACCACACATACACTGCTTTAGTCTAAGACTACCTTTAGTTATAACTCAAGAGTATGTTATAACATATGTACTGTATGTTTCACAAACAGATCTTACCCTATAAACCAGAATGTATCAGCAACCATCCAGACTAACGATCAGTCCTTTCAATGAGATAACTATAGCTGCTAGATGCTGCATACTGCAACTGGCTGAAGCAGAGAGACTCCCATGATTGAACATATACTACACAATGACCACCTCCGCGTCATGTTGGCACAGCAGCCTGGGGCAGCAGCAGTTCTGCCATGTGACCATATCCACCCACAAAGTCTTCCCCCAAACACACACATACCTTGAACACTTTGAGATGAGGAACAAAACAAAATGGAATGCTAAAAACTGTGCTGAACAATCAAAAAACATGCACATATTAAGGCTTTGTGAACCTACTTCATAAATGTACAGGTACAGGAAGATATAAAGAACTTTGTTTCTGGTGAGTTCTATATTCAGTCAAAGGCTGCAGTTGATCACAACACACGAGATTCATGATTCCACTGCTAGCTAGGTAACAACTAACCTCTATCCATGGTACTCTGGCTGTGTGGAGTGAATAAACAAGAAATGCACAAACACTCCAGTTGTCAAACTCACATGAATATTGCAAGGTAAAAATGTGTTCAATTCAAATGGTTAGAAAGACTGTAGGGGCGAGAGGAACTGTTACTGATAAGCCAGTGTGGGTTTATCTGTACTATCGAAGACAAAAAAGGAGGGTTGCTCCTTTTGAGACAGAACTTTAACCTCTATACAACTCTAGCCAATAAAGATAATTGCTTGTGTCAATTATACAAATAAAGTTTTGCAGTAGTTCCCTTTAAATTGGATTTTCCTTTGTAATTTTAAGCAACTGGGTGTTAACAGATATGTCATTTTTCAATGATGACACATCCACATCCTCCTTTTTAGCTGTAAATCAGATTATACCCCATCTGCCTCAAGACTTTAGTGAGACAATTCAAAATTTAGGGTTACTCTCAAAGGAATACAGGTGTGTTAGAAATTGATGTGATGTTCAGGGTGGATCAGTTCAATTCAATTCAATTCAATTTTATTGGTATAGCACCAAATCACAGTACAAATCTTCTCAGGGCACTTTACAAAAAACAGTCCCTCATGAGTCCCTTATGAGCAAGCACTTGGTGACAGTGGAGAGGAAAAATTCCCTTTAACAGAAGAAAACACCTGCAGCAGAACGGGACTCAGTTTGGGCGGCCATCTGCCTCGACCGGTTGGGGTGAGTGGATAGAGGAGAGAGATAGAAAAGAACAGCAACAATAAACTAGACGATGCAATTTCTGAAGAAATTGCGTTGGGATTGCCGATCGCCGCGAAAAGCTCGAGGCAGACCGCGTCGCCGAAGCACGTTTTGAATCGACCGATTGCGATAATCGAGCATTACGGACTGTAGTGAGGGTGATTTAATTTTGAGAAAATGCTATAAAAAGGCTTTTATTTTGAAAGGACATAGAGCTGCAGGAGACTCATGGGAACTCACAAAAGAATCTATACTTTATTTTGAATATTCCTCATACTTTACAAAAATGTGATATCTTTCTATAAATAACTGTAGACTTTTATTGTGAAAGTCTGACCATGTCAGAAACCATGGCTGACAAAGAAAATGGCCTCACCTGGTGCCCGAAGCTGTATGCCAATAACCAACATCCGTTTTAATATTGAATTGCTGTTTCAGGGCTGTTTTATTGAGAAAATGCTATTTCGGGGCTTTTATTTTGAAAGGGCAAAGTGCTGCAGGACACTCTTGGGACCTTATACAAGAATCTGGACTTTATTTTCAATATTCCTTACAATTTACAAAAATGTAATATCTTCCTATAAATAACTGTAGACTTTTATTGTGAAAGTCTCATCATGTCAGAAACCATGGCTGACATGGAAAATGGCCTCACTTGGTACCTGAAGCTGTATGCCAATAGGTAACGTCCATTTTAAAATTCAGTTGCTATTTCAGGGCTTTTTTATTGAGAAAATGCTATTTCGGGGCTTTTATTTTGAAAGGACATAGTGCTGCAGGAGACTCTCGGGACCTTGTACAAGAATCTGGATTTTATTTTGAATATTCCTTACTATTTACAAAAATTTATTAACTTACTCTAAATAACTGTAGACTTTTATTGTGAAAGTCTCATCATGTCAGAAACCATGGCTGACATGGAAAATGGCCTCACTTGGTACCTGAAGCTGTATGCCAATAGGTAACGTCCATTTTAATATTCAGTTGCTATTTCAGGGCTTTTTTATTGAGAAAATGCTATTTCGGGGCTTTTATTTTGAAAGGACAAAGTGCTGCAGGAGACTCTTGGGACCTTGTACAAGAATCTGGACTTTATTTTGAATATTCCTTACTATTTATAAAAATGTAATATCTTCCTATAAATAACTGTAGACTTTTATTGTGAAAGTCTCACCATGTCAGAAACCATGGCTGACATGGAAAATGGCCTCACTTGGTACCTGAAGCTGTATGCCAATAGGTAATGTCCATTTTAATATTGAGTTGCTGTTTCAGGGCTTTTTTATTGAGAAAATGCTATTTCGGGGATTTTATTTTGAAAGGACAAGGTGCTGCAGGAGACTCTTGGGACCTTGCACAAGAATCTGGACTTTATTTTGGATATTCCTTACAATTTACAAAAATGTAATAACTTACTATAAATAACTGTAGACTTTTATTGTGAAAGTCTCACCATGTCAGAAGCCATGGCTGACATGGAAAATGGCCTCACTTGGTACCTGAAGCTGTATGCCAATAGGTAACGTCCATTTTAATATTGAGTTGCTGTTTCAGGGGTATTCTATTGAGAAAATGTTATTTCAGGGCTTTTATTTTGAAAGGACAAGGTGCGGC